>NW_026890992.1:0-9190 GCF_015708825.2 Lethenteron reissneri
GGCCTCTCTGGGCGACCTCCGCGAGGGGCGTCTGGAGTCCGCCGTGCGCCACGCTCGCGGGGCCTGCGCTGCCGCCGAGACGGCCTTCTTTCACCCGTCGCTGCTCGCTCTGCTCTACTTCCCTGACGACCAGAAGTTCGCCATTTACATTCCCCTCTTCCTACCCGTCGCCATACCAGTGCTGCTGTCTCTCTGGAGGCACCTCAGGGCCCCCGGGGCATAGCTGGGGCCCTGAGGGCACAGCAGGAGCCCTGGGGGCATAGCTGTAGCCCTCAGGGCACCTAGAGGGTCGGGATCGAACCCACGACCTCCTGCGTACCAGGCGAGGTGGTCAAAATTTCCCAGGGTCTGGATCGAACCCACGACCTCCTGTAGACCAGGCGAGGTAGTCAACATCTCACAGGGTCTGGATCGAACCCACGACCTCCTATAGACCAGGCGAGGTAGTCAACATCTCACAGGGTCAAGGATCAAACCCACGACCTCCTGTAGACCAGGCGAGGTAGTCAACATCTCCCAGGGGCAGGGATCGAACCCACGACCTCCTGTATACTAGGCGAGGTGGTCAACATCTCACAGGGTCAAGGATCGAACCCACGACCTCCTGTAGACCAGGCGAGGTAGTCAACATCTCCAACCCATACGGAATTTTGAATGTCCCCCACCCCCCACCAGCCCCCCCTTTCTCCCACCCACCTTTGTATTTATTTAATTAATTCCCCTCCGCACCCCCCCCCCCCCCGTCTCCTCTCAAGCCTGTGGCGAACATCTGCGGAGTAAGACGCTGGTACGCGGGTTATGGGCTCATTGGAAACCCCCTTTGGTACGAATAAACACTCTTGATTCCCACTGGCGTGTGTGTGTGAGAGAGTGTGAGAGTGTGTGTGAGAGAGTGTGTGTGTTTGAGAGTGTGAGAGTGTGTGTGAGAGAGAGTGTGTGAGTGAGAGTGTGTGTGAGTGAGAGTGTGTGTTTGAGAGTGTGTGAGTGTGTTCGTGTGTGTGAGTGCGTGAGTGTGTGTGCGTTAGTGTGTGTGCGTGAGTGTGTGTTTCTGTTTGAGTGTGTGAGTGTGTTTGAGCGTGTGTAAGTGTGTGTGTGAGTGCGTGCGAGAGTGTGAGTGTGTGTGTGAGAATGTGAGAGTGTGTTGTGAGAGTGTGTTTGAGAGTGTGTGTTTGAGAGTGTGAGTGTGTGAGAGAGACTGTGAGTGTGTGTGAGTGAGAGTGTGTGTTTGAGAGTGTGTGAGTGTGTGTGAGTGCGTGTGAGTGTGTGCGTTAGTGTGTGTGCGTGAGTGTGTGTGTGTGTTTGAGTGTGTGTAAGTGTGTGTGTGAGTGTGTTTGAGTGTGTGAGTGTGTGTGAGTGCGTGTGAGTGTGTGCGTTAGTGTGTGTGCGTGAGTGTGTGTGTGTGTTTGAGTGTGTGTAAGTGTGTGTGTGAGTGTGTTTGAGTGTGTTTGAACGTGTGTAAGTGTGTGTGTGAGTGCGCAAGAGTGTGAGTGTGTGTGTGAGAATGTGTGAGTGCGTGTGAGAGTGTGAGTATGCATAAGTGTGTGTTTGAGAGTGTGAGTGTGTTTCAGAGTGAGTGTGTGTGAGTCAGTCGACCCGTGGCACCTGCTGGGTCTGTGACGTGCCCTCCACCTGCACCTAGCCTGGCACAGCAGCAGTCAACCCATGGCACCTGCTGGGTCTGTCACGTGACCTCCTCCTCCTGCACCTAGCCTGGCACAGGAGCAGTTAATATTGTTAATGAATAAAATAACCCACTTACATTATGAACACTAATTTATGCTAATCAGATGGGGGGCGTGGCTTACTAATTTATATTCTTAGGTTTTTTCGGTAAAGTCACGTAGGTAAAACATCAAAATTAATTAAAATAAAATAAAACAAAAATCACGACGTTTCATTAATTTTAATGTTTTACCTACGTGACTTTACCGAAAAAACCTAAGAATATGATTCCTTGCAGTCACGAAAGCTTCAAATCTAGAATTAGTAACTAATTTATGTTAATCAGATGTGGGCGTGGCTTACCGTGATAGGCGAGGGGCGGGGCAGTGTGAGTGGTGGGGGAGGGGGTGAGATTATAGCTCCTCCCACCCTCGAGCTCTGCACCAATCAACGCTCTTCCCCATCGCCCCCCCCCCCTCTCCACCTTATAGCTCCTCCCACCCTCGAGCTCTGCACCAATCAACGCTCTTCCCCATCGCCCCCCCCCCCTCTCCACCGTATAGCTCCTCCCACCCTCGAGCTCTGCACCAATCAACACTCTTCCCCATCGCCCCCCCCCCCTCTCCACCTAATAGCTCCTCCCACCCTCGAGCTCTGCACCAATCAACGCTCTTCCCCATCGCCCCCCCCCTCTCCACCTTATAGCTCCTCCCACCCTCGAGCTCTGCACCAATCAACGCTCTTCCCCATCGCCCCCACCCCTCTCCACCATATATAGCTCCTCCCACCCTCGAGCTCTGCACCAATCAACGCTCTTCCCCATCGCCCCCACCCCTCTCCACCATATATAGCTCCTCCCACCCTCGAGCTCTGCACCAATCAACGCTCTTCCCCATCGCCCCCCCCTCTCCACCTCATAGCTCCTCCCATCGTCGAGCTCTGCACCAATCAACGCTCTTCCCCATCGCCTCGCCCCTCCCTCTTTATATTTAGCCCCTCCCTCTCTATATATAGCCCCTCCCATTTTCGAGCTCTGCACCAATCAACGCTCTTCCCCATCGCCCCCCCCCCCCTCTATATATAGCCCCTCCCCCCCTACATCCCCTCCCCCACACCCTTTATATTTAGCCCCTCCCATCGTCGAGCTCTGCACCAATCAACGCTCTTCCACATCGCCTCGCCCCACCCCCTTTATATTTAGCCCCTCCCATTTTCGAGCTCTGCACCAATCAACGCTCTTCCCCATCTCGCTCCACCCCCCCCCCCTCTCAACCTATAGCTCCTCCCATCGTCGAGCTCTGCACCAATCAACGCTCTTCTTTATTTCCTCGCCCCACCCCCTTTATATTTAGCCCCTTCCATCGTCGAGCTCTGCACCAATCAACGCTCTTCACCATCTCGCCCCTCCCCCTCTATATATAGCTCCTCCCATTTTCGAGCTCTGCACCAATCAACGCTCTTTCCCATCGCCTCGCTCCACCCCCCCCCTCTCAACCTATAGCCCCTCCCATCCTTGAGCTCTGCACCAATCAACGCTCTTCCCCATCTCGCCCCACCCCCTTATATCTATATAGCCCCTCCCCCTCTATATTTAGCTCCTCCCATTTTCGAGCTCTGCACCAATCAACGCTCTTCCCCGCCTCGCCCCACCCCCTCTATATATAGCCCCTCCCCCCTACATCCCCCACCCCCCCCCCCGCTCCGTAAATCTCCCGCGCAGAGCTCCGCCGGCAGCAGCGGAGTTTTTTTCTTGAGGTAAAAAAAAATTTTGATTTTTAATTTTATTTATTTACAATAATAACGATAATCCAACAGTTGTTATTATTGTATGTTCGCGATGATGATTATAATGCACGTTGAGCGATGGTTTGATGAATTAAAGCAATATAATAGCCCTACTAGTTGGTGTTCACTAACGCTTTGGCGGCATAATTATTTATTTTTTTACCTCAGAAAATGTTTTAAAAAATGTGAATTAACATTAAAATGTTGTTGGGCATTCGTTGGTACGGCGGTGTGTGTGTGGGGTAGGAATTGTAAAAGTATTTTAAATTTGGTGAATGTTGAGGAAAGTCTTGAGCAGAATAGTAGCGAAACATCCTCGATTTGGTGACATATTCCCTATCAAACTGTTCGTTTCGGTATAAATTTGGACAAAATAGAGGTTTGTGTGTGTTGTTTAAATGTATGATATATTAATTATCGTTAAGCATCGACAAATTATCCTCCTTACGTGTTGAGAAAGGCCCCTTCGAGAGCTTAACAATTAAAACAAAATTTAATCGAAAATAAAATTCCACAGGCAGATAACATTTTTTATTTATATCGACCCTTTACCCCCTACTCCTTAATCTCTATTTTTTAATCGATTAGCACATTGATTTTACACACGTACACATTTTTTTCCGATTTTTTTTAAATAACGCAAATCCCTTCACGTTAAAATCGTTCTGTGTCAACCACCCACCCACCCACCACCACCGACTTAACACAAAATCTCCTTAAAAAACTACCCAATTATCGCAATGTTTATAGCAACGCACGAGTCTACGTGCTTATTATAATTGTTACCATCATTATTATTATAATACAAAGTGTGTGTGTTGCGGATTGTTGTGGGATTGGTGTTCGCGACAGGCCCCAATGGGTTATTTTAAAGGCCTCAACTCCGTAAAATGTTTAAAAAATGCCAATAATCCGATGAATTGTTCTTCTTACAACGTTTTATTTTGTTAAATGTACCTTTGTGTGTGGTAAGCGTGGAGGAAATGTCGCGGTTTAAATGAATAGCGCGGGATTTGACACGAGAATGTTGGACTCTGAGGTGGTGGTAGTAGTAGTGGTGTGTGTGTGTTTATTGCTTGTTAATAATGCCTTAAACAATCTTATTGTTTATAAACTCATCAATGAGCTATGAGTAACGAGTTCATTGTAACCTTGTGTGTACCTGGTGGTATGGGTGGTGGTGGTGACGTTTTGGAGTGTTGAGTTGCTTGCTTTTCATCATTATCAGCATCTTGTTAATGCACTAAAACATCTTTGTTGTTATTATTGTTGTTTATGAACTAATCAATGGTCTATGGTTCCATGCAAACTTGTGTACCTGGTGATGTGGTTGTTGATGGTGGTGGTGGTGTGTGTGAGTCTCTATGTTGTTCATCATCTTATTAATGCCTTAAACAATCTTATTGTTTATAAACTTATCAATGATCTACGTGTTCATTGTAATCTTGTGTGTACCTGCTGGTATGGGTAGTGGTGGTGGTGTTGACGTTTTGGAGTGTGTAGTTGCTTGCTTTTCATCATTATCAGCATCTTGTTAATGCACTAAAACATCATTATTGTTGTTTATAAACTAATCAATGAGCTATGTGTTCATTGTAACCTTGTGTGTACAGTATCTGTTGATGTGGTGGTGTTGACGTTTTTGTGTGTGGAGTTACTTTTCATCATTATCAGCATCTTGTTAATGCACTAAAACATCATTATTGTTGTTGTTTATGAACTAATCAATGATCTATGAGTATTGGGTTCCATGTAACCTTGTGTGTACCTGGTGATATGGTTGTTGATGGTGGTGGTGGTGTGTGTGAGTCTCTATGTTGTTCATCAGCATCTTGTTAATAATGCCTTAAACATTCTTATTGTTTATAAACGCATCAATGATCTACGTGTTCATTGTAACCTTGTGTGTACAGTATCTGTTGATGTGGTGGTGTTGACGTTTTTGTGTGTGGAGTTGCTTGCTTTTCATCATCAGCAGCAGCATCTTGTTAGTGCACTAAAACATCATTATTATTGTTTATAAACTAATCAATGGTCTATGAGTAACGGGTTCCATGCAACCTTGTGTGTACCTGGTGATATGGGTGATGGTGGTGGTGGTGTATGTGAGTCTCTCGCTTGTTCATCATCTTATTAATACCTTAAACATTCTTATTGTTTATAAACTCATCAATGATCTACGTCATGGGATCTCCTTTGCCAGTACCAAAATATACTGTTAGTATGAATGATCTACGTGTTCATTGTAATCTTGTGTGTACCTGCTGGTATGGGTGGTGGTGGTGGTGTTGACGTTTTGGAGTGTTGAGTTGCTTGCTTTTCATCAGCAGCAGCAGCAGCATCTTGTTAATGCACTAAAACATAATCATTGTTGTTGTTTATAAACTAATCAATGATCTATGAGTATTGGGTTCCATGTAACCTTGTGTGTACCTGGTGATGTGGTTGTTGATGGTGGTGGTGGTGTGTGTGAGTCTCTATGTTGTTCATCAGCATCTTGTTAATAATGCCTTAAACATTCTTATTGTTTATAAACGCATCAATGATCTACGTGTTCATTGTAACCTTGTGTGTACCTGCTGGTATGGTTGTTGATGGTGGTGTTGACGTTTTTGTGTGTGGAGTTGCTTGCTTTTCATCATCAGCAGCAGCATCTTGTTAGTGCACTAAAACATCATTATTGTTGTTTATGAACTAATCAATGGTCTATGAGTAACGGGTTCCATGCAACCTTGTGTGTACCTGGTGGTATGGGTGATGGTGGTGGTGGTGTGTGTGAGTCTCTCGCTTGTTCATCATCTTATTAATGCCTTAAACATTCTTATTGTTTATAAACTCATCAATGATCTACCTCATGGGATCTCCTTTTGCCAGTACCAAAATATACTATTAGTATGAATGATCTACGTGTTCATTGTAATCTTGTGTGTACCTGCTGGTATGGGTGGTGGTGGTGGTGGTGTTGACGTTTTGGAGTGTGGAGTTGCTTGCTTTTCATCATTATCAGCATCTTGTTAATGCACTAAAACATCATTATTGTTGTTTATAAACTAATCAATGATCTATGTGTTCATTGTAACCTTGTGTGTACAGTATCTGCTGATGTGGTGGTGTTGACGTTTTTGTGTGTGGAGTTGCTTTTCATCATCATCAGCAGCATCTTGTTAATGCACTAAAACATAATTGTTGTTGTTTATAAACTAATCAATGATCTACGAGTATTGGGTTCCATGCAACCTTGTGTGTACCTGGTGATGTGATGGTGAGGGTGGTGGTGGTGTGTGTGAGTCTCTCGCTTGTTCATCATCTTATTAATGCCCTTAAACAATCTTATTGTTGTTGTTTATAAACTAATCAATGAGCTATGAGTAACGTGTTCATTGTAACATTGTGTGTATGTGGTGATATGGGTGGTGGTGTTGACGTTCTTATGTGTGGAATTGCTTGCTTTTCATCATCAGCAGCATCTTCTTAATGCACTAAAACATAATTGTTGTTGTTTATAAACTAATCAATGGTCTATGAGTATTGGGTTCCATGTAACCTTGTGTGTACCTGGTGATATGGTTGTTGATGGTGGTGGTGGTGTGTGTGAGTCTCTATGTTGTTCATCATCATCTTGTTAATAATGCCTTAAACATTCTTATTGTTTATAAACGCATCAATGATCTACGTGTTCATTGTAACCTTGTGTGTACAGTATCTGTTGATGTGGTGGTGTTGACGTTTTTGTGTGTGGAGTTGCTTGCTTTTCATCATCAGCAGCAGCATCTTGTTAATGCACTAAAACATAATTATTGTTGTTTATAAACTAATCAATGGTCTATGAGTAACGGGTTCCATGCAACCTTGTGTGTACCTGGTGGTATGGGTGAGTCTCTCGCTTGTTCATCATCTTATTAATGCCTTAAACATTCTTATTGTTTATAAACTCATCAATGATCTACCTCATGGGATCTCCTTTTGCCAGTACCAAAATATACTATTAGTATGAATGATCTACGTGTTCATTGTAATCTTGTGTGTACCTGCTGGTATGGGTGGTGGTGGTGGTGTTGACGTTTTGGAGTGTTGAGTTGCTTGCTTTTCATCAGCAGCAGCAGCATCTTGTTAATGCACTAAAACATCATTATTGTTGTTGTTTATGAACTCATCAATGGTCTATGAGTATTGGGTTGCATGCAAACGTGTGTGTACCTGGTGATATGTGTGTGAGTCTCTATGTTGTTCATCATCATCTTGTTAATAATGCCTTAAACAATATTGTTGTTTATAAACTCATCAATGGTCTATGAGTAACGAGTTCATTTCAAACGTGTGTACCTGCTGATGTGGGTGGTGGTGGTGGTGTGTGTGAGTCTCTATGTTGTTCATCAGCATCTTGTTAATAATGTCTTAAACATTGTTGTTGTTTATAAACTCATCAATGAGCTATGAGTAACGTGTTCATTGTTACCTTGTGTGTACCTGGTGGTATGGGTGGTGGTGGTGACGTTTTGGAGTGTGGAGTTGCTTGCATATCATCATCAGCAGCATCTTGTTAATGCACTAAAACATAATTGTTGTTGTTGTTTATAAACTTAGCAATGATCTATGAGTATTGGGTTCCATGCAACCTTGTGTGTACCTGGTGATATGAGTGGTGGTGGTGGTGTGTGTGAGTCTCTATGTTGTTCATCATCATCTTGTTAATAATGCCTTAAACAATATTGTTGTTTATAAACTAATCAATGGTCTATGAGTAACGAGTTCATTTCAAACGTGTGTACCTGCTGATGTGGGTGGTGGTGGTGGTGTGTGTGAGTCTCTATGTTGTTCATCAGCATCTTGTTAATAATGCCCTTAAACATTCTTATTGTTGTTTATAAACTAATCAATGATCTATGAGTAACGGGTTCATTGTAACCGTGTGTGTACCTGGTGGTATGGGTGGTGGTGATGTTCTGGAGTGTGGAGTCGCTTGCTTTTCATCATCAGCAGCAGCATCTTGTTAATGCACTAAAACATCATTATTATTGTTGTTTATGAACTCATCAATGATCTATGAGTAATGGGTTCCATGTAACCTTGTGTGTACCTGCTGATATGGTTGTTGATGGTGGTGGTGGTGTGTGTGAGTCTATCGCTTGTTCATCAGCATCATCTTATTAATGCCTTAGACAATATTGTTGTTGTTTATAAATTCATCAATGAGCTATGAGTAACGTGTTCATTGTTACCTTGTGTGTACCTGGTGGTATGGGTGGTGGTGATGTTCTGGAGTGTGGAGTTGCTTGCATATCATCATCAGCAGCATCTTGTTAATGCACTAAAACATAATTGTTGTTGTTGTTTATAAACTAATCAATGGTCTATGAGTATTGGGTTCCATGCAACCTTGTGTGTACCTGGTGATGTGGTTGTTGATGGTGGTGTTGGTGGTGTGTGTGAGTCTCTATGTTGTTCATCAACATCTTGTTAATAATGCCTTAAACATTCTTATTGTTTATAAACTAATCAATGAGCTATGTGTTCATTGTAACCTTGTGTGTACAGTATCTGTTGATGTGGTGGTGTTGACGTTTTTGTGTGTGGAGTTGCTTGCTTTTCATCATTAGCAGCAGCATCTTGTTAATGCACTAAAACATCATTATTGTTGTTGTTTATGAACTCATCAATGATCTATGAGTATTGGGTTCCATGCAAACGTGTGTGTACCTGGTGATATGGGTGGTGGTGGTGTGTGAGTATATCTCTTGTTCAT
>NW_026890993.1:0-17500 GCF_015708825.2 Lethenteron reissneri
TGCAAGTGTCGCCTCAAGTAGCGGCTCTCCCTCGCCGCTGGGCTCACGGCACTAATACGGCACTCGGCGGTCGTGTGTCGGACAGCAAATCCACGACATCTCCTGCCCGAGTGCCGTGACGTCTCAGCAGCGATCACGGCGACGGCAAGCGGCTTCACCAGGCGACAGACACATTGGCGGAGAAGTCGTCCTCCTGTTTGGGGTTGCTGCGGTTGTTGGGGTTGTTGTGGTTGTTGGGGTTGTTGTGGTTGTTGTTGTGGTTGTTGTTTTGATTGTTGTGGTTGCTGTGGTTGTTGTTTTGGTTGTTGTGGTTGTTGTTGTGGTTGTGTAGTAGCGTTCACGACTCTTGGACGCCGGAGTTGGAGGCACACGGGTTTATTTAACACAGCACGTTCGTGGCATACAACACTAGAGGGGGTATCGGCCCCCTCACCCGACTATCTGAGGATACACGTCCTAGCTACTCCTAGCCTGCCTCCTAGTCCTCCACTAACGGGCTAGGGGAGGCTAGCTGGCCCGACACTGGTAAGTCGGGCCCGGTACCCGGAGTCCCAGACCAGCTCTTACAAGAGCACTGGCTCTGGCTCTCGGGACCACGCCGCTGGCTCGGTCCTGTTAGGCCCTGATAAGGACGGCGAACCAGGGGAGTCCAGGGCTCTATCTAAGACGTCTTCAGTCTTCACTGGTTAGCTTAACATTCTCCCCCTTAGCCCTCCGACACATCCCCTTTTATACCCAACCCCCTCGCTGAGGGGTGGGGCCCCAGGGGATCATAACTCCGAGTCAGCCCCCCAGGGTGCCTGACGCGGACGTCGTAGAGAGCACCTTCCCGTGCACTCATGTAGCCCCGCCCACTGTGTTTGTTTGCCATAAGCTCCCATGCATAACGGGCTCTCTCTAACACCCCTACATCACCCCCCCCCCCCCCCGCATAGCTTGCAGCCGTCCCGGCTGCCAAACGCACCCCCAGACCGTGCGTGTGCCTCACAATTTTTCAACAATAACAAGAACAACAACAAGAACAACAAGAACAACAGCAAGAAGAGAAATAACCCGACGCACCCCCCCCGAATAAATACGAATTCCGTAAAAGCAGCCTATATACAATTTGCAGGGAACCCACCACACACACACACATAGTGAACACATTATATGTACATCCAATGAGCAGGGAACACACCACTCACACAACACACAATGAACACAATATATGTACATATCTTCCGGCCTCACAATAGTCTAAATATTTTTGCACGCGTCCTTGCAGCGGGCCCATCACACGGGGTAACCCCGGGTGGCGGACCGTCGGGTGGTAACTGTCCGTCTCGGAGTGAGTCCTCATCCGATGCCGCGTGACCCTTGGCATCCCCAGGAGGGGTGATCGGGCGCGAGCCCGTCACTCTTGATGCACCTGGAGGTGGCACAGCCGGCAAGACATTAGGCGAGCACAACGGAGAATTTTGCATGGCAGCATCCCGTGCCTCTGTTAATTTTGCCAGATTAAATTTAACATGGTCAGCCAATTTTGTTTTACCCTGCAGCGCGGGGATCTGCAGCTGGGCCCGAACAGGTGGGTCAGGTTCGCGGCCGTACATGAGGAAGAAGGGGGGAAATCCCGTAGCTGCATGGGGGGCCATTCGGTATGCTGCCAAGACCCCTTGAATTTGCAGGTCCCAATCGGTCTGTGAGTCCGAAACCTGCTGTGACAACATCGACGTGATGGTTCGATGCAGACGCTCGACCATCCCGTCAGTTTGCGGGTGATACGGGGAGGTACAAATTTTCTTCGTGCCCAGGAGCTCACAGACTTGTTGGAGTAGTTTGCCAGAAAAATTTTTGCCCTGGTCGGTCAGCAGCCGCTCCGGAGCACCTTTGTCCAGGACGTATCCCTGGACAAAGGCCTCCACAATGGCTGCTGCCGACTGGTTGGCAAGGGGCCAGGCCATAGGCCAGCGCGTAAAATACTCCACACCGGTCAACAAATATCTATTGCCCCTGGGGGTGGCGGGGAATGGGCCCAAAATATCCAGCGCGACAAGCTCGTTTACTCTGGACACTTTGATCGATTGCAAAGGTGGGTTAGACTCCCGTGCTGGCGGTTTCCGTTGCGCACATCGAGGGCATGACCCCAACAAATCGCCGACATCCCTCGTCATGCCTGGCCAAAAAAAATCAAGTTGGAGCAAGGCGAGGGTCTTTTGGGTCCCCAGGTGGAGGAGGCGCTCATGAGCGGCCCACACCACCTTGCCCCGCAACCCAGAAGGGACCACCAGCCGGTGTCGATGGGATCTCCTGTCCCAATGCATCAGCAGGCCTTGGACCATTTCCCATGAGTCGGCATCACCCCTCCCCCGCCCAGCACCGCCGACGCGACGACGCAACGCGAGGAGGGAGGTATCCTCCATCTGGAGGCGCCCCCATTCAGTGACGGGCAACCCCAACAGGGAATCTCTTCCCTGTTGTGCTATCGAATTTGTAAGCAATGTTGCGTCGTCGGCGGCCGCCAAGACCGGAACAGATATGTCCCCCGGAGGCCTGCAACGTCCCGACCCCAGGAGGCATGCACATTCGGAGGTGGTTGGCATGCGCGACAGGGCGTCCGCATTGGTATGGCGAACGCCCTTACGGTAGGTGGTTTCAAAATCAAAGTCCTGGAGAATCTCCAACCATCGAGACAATTGTCCCGATGGTTGTTGAACTCGCAGGGCGTACTGTAGCGCCGCATGATCTGTGCGGACGGTGAAATGCCGACCGTACAGATATGGGCGATACTGTTGGATGAAGTAGACAATTGCCAACAGTTCCCGACGGGTGACACAATATCTTTGCTCCGCTGGAGACAACACCCGACTACCGTACGCGACCACCCGTTCCACGCCGTCAACCACCTGGGAAAGCACGCCCCCAATACCCGTATTGCTCGCATCGGTGTCGAGCAAAAAGGGTTTTGAAAAATCGGGGTAAACCAAGGGAGGAGCTTTAACCAGAGCGTCCCGAAGGGAGCGGAAAGCAGCCTCCTCCTCCTGTCCCCAATGGAACCGAACCCCTTTGGACGTCAACGTGTGTAGGGGTTTCGCAATTGTCGCAAAATCCGCGACAAACCGTCGGTAATATGACGCAAATCCAATGAAACTCCTGACCTCTCCCACCGAGGTGGGAGTCGGCCAGGAGCTGACACACTGCGTTTTGGCGGGATCGGTAGCAATACCTGAGCGCCCCACGATGTGTCCCAAATAACGCACAGATTCGCGTAACAGATGACATTTTTGGGGTTTAAATTTCAAATTAGCAGCCCGCATTTTGAGAAAAACCACCCGCAACCTCTGGAGATGTTCGTCAAATGTTTTACTAAAGATGATAACGTCATCCAAATAAATCAAGCACGAGTCCCATTGCAATCCAGCCAAAACCAATTCCATCAATCGCTGGAAAGTTGCCAGCGCTGAGTGGAGTCCCATCGGCAACCGGTTGAATTGGAACAGGCCGTGCGGTGTACGGAATGCAGTTTTAGGCTTTGAATCATCGTCCAGAGGAAGCTGCCAGAATCCCGAAAGTAAATCCAACGTGGAGAAGAATCGCGCTCCCGCCAAGGCGTCAAGCGATTCGTCCATCCGTGGGAGCGGGTATGCGTCGGCAACCGAAATTTTGTTAAGGCGACGAAAATCGACGCAAAACCGCAACGAACCGTCCTGTTTCTTAACTAGGACGATCGGCGCTCCCCAAGGGCTGGTGGAAGGAGAAATGATGTCGGCGGCTAACATGTCATCCACAGCCGATTTGACATGGTCCTTTTCGGCGGGACTTAACCGAAAAGGATTCTGGCGTATTGGCGCGCTGTCACCTGTATCAATATGGTGACGCAGCAGATGAGTGCAGCCCAAATCGTATTTGTTCCGACTGAAAACGTCAGAAAATTCACACAGTAGTGTTTTAAGTTGTTGACGCTCTAAATTTGACAGGTCCGTCGATCCCGCACAAAGCGCCTCGAGCCACCCTTCATCGCTGTCCGAATGTGGTCGCGGCGTAGGGACAGCGCTTGCGTGGTTCGCGACGGGTTCCTCACAGGGCACCGGCGTTGCGTGAGCAAGCACGGTCCCCTGTGGGACCACCACCGTCTGCGACCCCACATTGAGGACCGCGATGAAGGGATCCCCGTCCCCTCTAACGATGGTCTGTGCCAGAACTAAATGAGGTCCGCTAACCCCGGCCCTAGACGGCCCCAGCAGAACCCCCTAGGCCCCAATGCCCTTAGCGAAGGGCCGCCGAAGTTTTAGAGGTATCAACATTTGTGCCCCCGGCGGTACGCGCACCGTTCTATCTACGAACGCCGGCACCATCGCGAACGCCGTCCGACTCGCAACGGGGGACGGCAGAAACGCCATGCGTCGGCCCGACGGGAGCTCAATGCAGCCCTGGTCGATTAATATCCTAATCGGCATTTTGGCCAGGAAGTCCGTCCCCAGCAGGCACGGAACCGCCAGCGAGGAGGAGACAAAAATCGGCCCAGACAATTTAATATCACCGATACAAATTTGCGCTCGAATTTGTCCAATGATGCCAAGTGAGCCCCCGTTAGCAGCATAGAATGGCACGTTAACGGGCATCAAAGGACGGCTCTGGACAGGGAGAATATTGTAAATTAATTCCGAAATGATGGTCGCCGATGCTCCCGTATCGACCAGGATGCGCACCTCAACCCCGTCAATGTGCCCCACAACGGCTGACGACCCCGACGATGTGGCTACAACGCGATGGGCCAACACGGACTACTGGCTGGGTTCGATATGAGTCCCCACAGTGGTGCGTGTTGGTGCGATGGTGTGCAAAGTCGGCCCCCCGTTCGCTACGGTGTGCGAGTGTGTGACGGGTGTGTGCGTGGCCCAAACATGAGGGGTGCCGCGACTCGCCGGGTTATGATGATGGAGCTTGAGAAGAGGGCCGGCGTTCCGTCGAGGTGTCGTCCCGCGCTGCCGAGGAGAGCGGCACCCCGAGGCGACATGGCCCCGGATACCGCAGTTGTAACAGCGCGGGAGCGCTGGCGATGACGATGGACGGTCGAGGTGGCTCGATCCGTCCCGGTCCGCCCGTGCTCCCGCTCCCTGCTGCCGTTGACGGTCGATGGCGCAGATCTCTTCCGCCGGGAGGGTGACTGCAGCCACGGCACGCCCGCTCGCCGCCTTGCTGGCCTTCCGTCGTTGCGAGAGCAGGTTTGCGTGGAGGAGTCGTGCAGCTTGGAGGGAACACATTTCTGCGTCGTCCTGTGCCACGATGACGATATCTAAGTCGTCTGCCAGCAGGAGTATCTTCTCCGTAACCATAGCGTCGACGCCTTCGTTGTCCATCCGTGGGAAGGCCGCCTTTGCCAGTGCCAGGAGACTTGTGCGGTATGCCAAGGGCGACTCCTTTGCCCCCCGCTGGCGATCGTAAAAGAGTTGCCTACAGTCCAACGGTGGCCCGTAGACTGCAGCCAGCAGATGCAGTGCCGTCTGCAGTGTGGAGCGCTTCTCCTTTGGCACCGATGTTAGGGTGGCGAGAGCGTCGCCGTCGAGCAGTGCCGGCAGCGCGCGGAGAGCCTCGTCATCCGTCCACCGCGCCATTTCCTGGTGAGCGAGGAAGCGCCGCTGGAAGCCGCCCCAGTCGCCGTCCTCGCCCACAAACTCTTTGAGTGGAGGTAGCCGCTGATGTAACGCAGCAGCCGCGGTGGAAGGTCGCTCTCCCTCGTCCCCCTCACCCGGCTCTGCTTCGGCGCGAACGACCGATGGCATCGCCGGTCGCACCCGTGGTGACGCTCCGTCCGTTGGAGATGACGTGGCAGCTACTGTACGGCCGCCGTTGGACGCGAGGCTCAGGCCAGCCACACCCTCAGCAGCAGCTGCGGCGATGGCGGGAATTTCAAAGTGGTGCTCCGTCGAAATGGCGGGAAGGCGCTGTGGTCGTCGGCTGTCGTCGCCCCGTAGCGGTCCAGCAGCCCCCAGCTGTGTGATGTGGTCCAGCATGGTGGCAGCGGCGTACAGCAGCTCCGCCAGCTTCGCGTGCGCCTGCCTCAGCCCCTCTGTCGACGGCTCCCCATCCTCCGGCTGCTGCGGTGTGGATGCATCCGGCCCCGGCTGCTCGATGCCATCTTCAGCCGTCTCGGGCTCCCCGACTGCAGCGGCGTCCTCCGCCTCTGGTACCCTGACTCGAGTCGTCCGGCGCGTGTCCATGTTCGTAGTTGTTTCACTTCCGACACCAGATGTAGTAGCGTTCACGACTCTTGGACGCCGGAGTTGGAGGCACACGGGTTTATTTAACACAGCACGTTCGTGGCATACAACACTAGAGGGGGTATCGGCCCCTTCACCCGACTATCTGAGGATACACGTCCTAGCTACTCCTAGCCTGCCTCCTAGTCCTCCACTAACGGGCTAGGGGAGGCTAGCTGGCCCGACACTGGTAAGTCGGGCCCGGTACCCGGAGTCCCAGACCAGCTCTTACAAGAGCACCGGCTCTGGCTCTCGGGACCACGCCGCTGGCTCGGTCCTGTTCGGCCCTGATAAGGACGGCGAACCAGGGGAGTCCAGGGCTCTATCTAAGACGTCTTCAGTCTTCACTGGTTAGCTTAACATTCTCCCCCTTAGCCCTCCGACACATCCCCTTTTATACCCAACCCCCTCGCTGAGGGGTGGGGCCCCAGGGGATCATAACTCCGAGTCAGCCCCCCAGGGTGCCTGACGCGGACGTCGTAGAGAGCACCTTCCCATGCACTCATGTAGCCCCGCCCACTGTGTTTGTTTGCCATAAGCTCCCATGCATAACGGGCTCTCTCTAACACCCCTACAGTTGTTTGATTGTTGCGGTTGTTGTTGCGGTTGTTGTTGTGGTTGTTATCCGCTTGGCGGGGCGGGGGGTGTGTGTGCTCACCGCAGGCTCTGCTTCTGTGCGGAGTCCGGGTCCCGTGCCACCAGCGTGGTGACGACGCTGCCCAGAGCGACGCCCTCGGACAGCCGCACCTGCTGCAGCCGCGGCTCAAACAGCGGAGCCTCGTTCTCATCCTCAACACTCACCTGGCGCCGCGGAGAGACACGGGGAGAGACACGTGGGGAGAGACACGGGGAGAGACACGTGGGGAGAGACACGGGGAGAGACACACGTGGAGAGACACACGGTGAGAGACACGTGGGGAGAGACACGGGGAGAGACACGCGGGGAGAGACACGGGGAGAGACACGGGGAGAGACACGTGGGGAGAGACACGGGGAGAGACACGTGGGGAGAGACACGGGGAGAGATGCGGGGAGAGACGCGGGGGTGGCGGCTTTTCCGCGGGAATCTTTGTTCGTGGCGGGAGAATCCGAGCAGCTGTGAAGCTTTTGGGGGGCCGTGGGGGGGGGGGGCGTGGGGGGGGGCCGTGGGGGGGCCATGGGGGGGCCGTGGGGGGGGGGGCCGTGGGGGGCCGTGGGGGGGGGCCGTGGGGGGGGGGTGCGTGGGGGTGACTCACCGTGACGGTGGCGGTACTCTGGGGAGGGGTCCACGCGGATTTCACGAGCGGCTCCTCGTTGTCCACGACGACGATGAGTTTGTACGACGACGCCATCTCAAAGTCTAAGGGCTGCGGCATACACACACGTACACACACGTACACACGTACACACACGTACACACGTACACACGTACACACGTACACACACGTACACACACACGTACACACGTACACACATACACACACACACACACGTACACACACACACACGTACACACACACACACACGTACACACACCAACACAGACACACACAGACACACACACAGACACACACACGTACACACACACACACGTACACACACACACACACGTACACACACCAACACAGACACACACAGACACACACACAGACACACACACGTACACACACACACGCACACACACACACACACGTACACACACACACGTACACACGTACACGCACACACACACACGCACACACATGCACACACGTACACACACACACGCACACACGTACATACACACGTATACACACGTACACACACACACACACGTACACACAGGTACACACGTACACACACGTACACGTACACACGTACACACACACACGTACACACACACGTACACACACACGTACACACACGTACACACAAACACACGTACACACACGTACACACACGTACACACGTACACACACACACACGTACACACAGACACACACACACGTATACACACGTACACACACACGTACAAACACGTACACACACGTACACACGTACACACACACGTACACAGACACACACGTACACACACGTACACACGTACACGTACACACACACGTACACACACACACACACGTATACACACACGTACACACACACACACACGTATACACACACGTACACACACACGTACACAGACACGTACACACACGCACACGCACACACACGTACACACACGTACACGTACACACACACATACAGACACACACGTACCAACACACACACACACACACGTACACACACACGTACACACACACACGTACACACACGCACACACACACACGTACACACGTACATACACACGTACACACACACGCACACACGCACACACACACGTACACGCACACACGTACACACACACACACGTACACACACACACACGTAAACACGTACACACACACGTACACACATACACGCGTACACACAAACACGTACACACACGCGCACACACGCGCGCACACACACGGACACACACACGGACACACGAACATACAAAAGACAAAGATCCCCCGTATAGCTTTAGCAGACTGTAGGGGCAAGGCCGGCGCTGTGGCACACGAGGGGGTGGGAAGCCAGCAGCACGCCCGGCCGCCTTTGTCTCCCCAGTGCTGGCGACGTTCTGACCCCGTGACCCCCCCCCACCCCCCACCCCCCACTGGACGTCTGTGCAAAAAATACCTCCTCCTCCCTCTACTCCCCCCTCCCCTCCCTCCCTTTCCTCACTCCAACCCCTCCTTCCACCCCCCCCTCCCTCCCCTCCCTCCCTCCTTTCACCCCCTCCCTCCCCTCTCCTCCCCTCCTCCCCTCCCTCCCCTCCATCCTCCCCCCTCCCCTACCTCCCTTTCCTCACTCCAACCCCTCCTTCCACCCCCCCCTCCCTCCCCTCCCTCCCTCCCCTCCCCCCCTCCCCCCCTCCCCCCCTCCCTCCCCTCCCCCCCTCCCCCCCTCCCTCCCTCCCCTCTCCTCCCCTCCTCCCCTCCCTCCTCCCCCCTCCCCTACCTCCCTTTCCTCACTCCAACCCCTCCTTCCACCCCCCCCTCCCTCCCTCCCCTCCCTCCCTCCCCTCCCCCCCTCCCCCCCTCCCTCCCTCCCCTCTCCTCCCCTCCTCCCCTCCCTCCCCCCCCTCCCCTCCCTCCCCTCCCTCCCCTCCCTCCCAAGCGTTACCTTGACAACGACGATCCTGCCATCGTTGGTAGCGGGGTCGGTCTCCACGGCGAACAGGTCCTGGGGGTCTCCCGCCCCCCACGCCGCCCCCCCCGCCCCCCCCCCCCCGCGGAGTGAGTAGCGGACTCGCCACGCCGCCGTGCCGACCTCGTCCGCGTCGATCACCGAGAGAAGCGCCATCGTCACCGGCACCCCCACGGCGTTCTCACGCACCGTGCCCGTCCACTGGGGCGGTGGCGGCGGTGGTGACGAGGGAGGGGGGCGGGGGGCGGGACATCGTTGTTGTTGTTGTATACAGACTATGTGCAGTGTTGAGTCTATGGGCAGTGTTGAGTCTATGGGGCAGTGTTGAGTCTATGGTGCAGTGTTGAGTCTATGGTGCAGTGTTGATTCTATGGGGCAGTGTTGAGTCTATGGTGCAGTGTTGAGTCTATGGTGCAGTGTTGAGTCTATGGGGCAGTGTTGAGTCTATGGTGCAGTGTTGAATCTATGGTGCAGTGCTGAGTCTATGGGGCAGTGTTGAGTCTATGGGGCAGTGTTGAGTCTATGGTGCAGTGTTGAGTCTATGGTGCAGTGTTGAGTCTATGGTGCAGTGTTGAGTCTATGGTGCAGTGTTGAGTCTATGGTGCAGTGTTGAGTCTATGGTGCAGTGTTGAGTCTATGGTGCAGTGCTGAGTCTATGCGGCAGTGTTGAGTCTATGGGGCAGTGTTGAGTCTATGGGGCAGTGTTGAGTCTATGGTGCAGTGTTGAGTCTATGGTGCAGTGTTGAGGTTGGGTGGCGGTGTGCGTGTGGGTGGTGTGTGGTGGTGGTGGTGGCGGCGTGCCGTACGGTTCTGCTCGTGAACTCGGGGGCGTGGTCATTGATGTCGGTGATGGTGATGATGGCGGTGGCCGTGGTTGAGAGACTGATTCTGGCGTCTCCCTCCATGTCCGAAGCCATCACCACCAGCGAGAAGCGCGCCACTCTCTACACACAGCGGCACACACACACACAGACACACGCACAGACACACACACAGACACACACAGACACACACACAGACACACGCACAGACACACAACACACACATAGACATACAACACACAGAGACACACACAGACACACACAGACACAAACACACACATCAACACAGACACACATAGACACACAGACACACACACAGACACACACACATCAACACAGACACACACACACACAGACACACACACAGACACACATAGACACCAATAGAGACATCAACACAGACACACATAGACACACAGACACACACACAGACACACACACAGACACACACACACAGACACACACACACAGACACACAGAGAGACACACACACAGACACAAACACACACATCAACACAGACACACACACAGACACACACACAGACACACACACAGACACACACACACACAGACACACCAACACAGACACACACATCAACACAGACACACATAGACACACAGACACACACACACAGACACACCAACACAGACACTCACACACACAGACACACCAACACAGACACACAGACACAGACACACACAGACACAGACACACACAGACACAGACACACACAGACACACACACACACAGACACAGACACACACACAGACACACAGACACACACACAGACACACACACAGACACTCACACACACACAAACACACACTCACACACTCACTCACACACTCACACAAACACTCACACACTCACTCACACACTCACACAAACACACAGACACTCATTCACACACTCACACAGACACTCACTCACACTGACACTCACTCACAGAGACATTCACACACTCACACACACAGACACACACTCACACAGACACACACACACACACAGACACACACACAGACACACACACGTGACACCCACCTCTCGGTCCAGCCCGACCACAGTGCGGGTGGTGATGATGCCCGTGCGACGGTCGATGTGGAACAGGCTGTGCTGTGCGGTCCCCATGGGGGGGGACTGCCCCACGATGTCGTAGCGGAGAGCTCCGTGGGGCGTCAAGGGGTCGTCCAGGTCACTCGCCTCCACCCTCATCACGAAGGTGCCTGACACGGCCACAGGGGGAGGTGGGAGAGGGAGGGGATGGAGTGAGTGAGTGTGTGTGTGATTGAGTGTGTGAGTGTGTGTATAAGGGAGTGAGTGAGTGTGTGTGTGATGGGGCAGTAGTGGAGAGAGTGGAGAGTTTCCCATACCTGGGCAGTGTGCTTATGACCGGCTCCAGTTTAACAGCAGAGGTCTCACTCCGAATCAGTCGAGCGGCAATATCTTTTCATCGGTTGCGTAACGCTGTGTGGAAGCTACCTTGTCTGTCGCTCCGCACGAAGCTTCGGGTCTTCTCGGCCACGGTCATTCCCTCCCTTCTCTACGTTTGCGAAACGTGGACACCCCCTAATGGAGAATCTTCGTCGGTTGGAAACATTTAGGCTGGCCTGCCTACGATCCATCCTGGGATTAACCAGGTTGGATTGTGTGAGGAGCTCACAAATCCTTGAAAGATCTGGGCAAAGTCCCATCGGTGAGCTCCTCCGGCAGGCAAGGCTGCGTTGGCTGGGTCATGTAGCCCGCATGCCCAGCCACCGCATGCCTAAACAGCTTTTGTTCGGCCGGATCGAGGGGGCTAAACGGGCGCGGCACGGGCTAGAGAAGAGATGGAGTGATGTGGTACAGGAGGACGTGGAGCTGAGTGGACTTGCCGATGACTGGTACCAACGGTATCAAGATCGGCCTCTGTGGAGGAGGCTCGTGAAGGACGCTACTGGGCAGTTGGAGGCAGTCGCCCTCCAACAACGGAGGGCGGAGGAGCGACGCTCACAACAATGAGCGGAGCACCGGGTGGCTAAAGCACAGCAAGTTGGCACAGTAGGGGGCACAGGTGGTGCATGAGCCAGTCATCTCGGTCATCTCAGTCAGTCGACCCGTGGCACCTGGGTCTGCCCCGTGACCTCCTGCCAGCGGGCGTTCGACACTTCACATGGCCTCAAGGTGCACATGACCTGGCACAAGCGTCGTGGTGACGTCACCGCCACTTAGTGGCGAATGGCGGTTGTTGTTGAGTGAGTGTATGAGTGAGTGTGTGAGCGAGTGAGTGTATGAGTGTGTGAGTGCGTGAGTGTGTGAGTGAGTGAGTGAGTGTGTGAGTGAGTGTGTATGAGTGAGTGTGTGAGTGAGTGTGTGAGTGAGTGTATAAGGGAGTGAGTGAGTGAGTGTGTGAGTGAGTGTGTATGAGTGAGTGTGTGAGTGTGTGAGTGAGTGTATAAGGGAGTGAGTGTATGAATGTGTGAGTGTGTGAGTGTGTGAGTGTATAAGGGAGTGAGTGTATGAATGTGTGAGTGTGTGAGTGTATAAGGGAGTGAGTGTATGAGTGTGTGAGTATGTGAGTGAGTGTGTAAGTGTATGAGTGAGTGAATGAGTGTATGAGTGAGTGAGTGAATGAGTGAGTGAATGAGTGTATGAGTGTGTGAGTGAATGAGTGTGTAAGTGACATTCTTCCACTCCGGTGGTGAGTGTACACCCAGCACCTCATTCAAACCCTTAATGGCCTGGTCTTAGCTAGCTGATAAAAGTTGCAAGCGAGAATTTTATCATCGCTTGCGGCTGGGGTTGGCATCATCCCTGACTCCTCCTGATATCGAGGGGAAATGGGCGAAGTTTAGGACTGTGGCTCATGCAGCTGCAATGGCTGCTTTAGGTACACGTTCCAGACCTCCCGAGAGACCCTGGCTGACAGAGGAGGTGTTCAAGCTGGCTGAGAAAAAGGCGACAGGCCCGCTCTCATCGGCTACAGCATCCCACGTCGGAGAATGAGGAGGCTTACCGCAGCCTTCACTCGGAGGTTCGGAGAGCCGTGAGGTGCTGCAAGGATGGGTGGTGGTCGCGGGTTGCTGAGGAGATGGAGTCTGCCTCAATGGCCCGTGATCACAAATCGCTCGTTAATTCCATCAAAAAAGTAATCTGCAGCGCCACACCTATTACCATCATTAAGAGAAAGAATGGTGATCCAATCTCCGTCCCCCAGGAACAGGTTGGCAGATTTGTTGAGCATTTCTGAGGTCCTGGGGGAGGGCAAATCCCTCAGCCTAGAAAAAACGTGGGACAAAGTGGGGATGACCCTGCTGAGGCTGCGGTGCCTCAAATATTGGAAGAAGTCACCCCCCCTTTGAGTGGCTAGCTGAGTTGAGATCTGTTGAGGAAGTACTGAAGGCGATCCGGAGTCTGAGACCAGGAAAGGCACCTGGCAGAGATGATCTCCCAAGTGAAATATTGAGGGAGGGTGGCCTTTGTGCACAGACTGCCCTACATGACATCATAACAACAGTCTGGACCACTGGACGGGTTCCGCAGGATTGGAAGGATGCCCTGGTGGTCCCCCTCTTTAAGAAGGGGGACCGCACAGACTGTAACAACTACAGGGGCATCTCACTCCTCAGTGTACCGTGAAAGGTCCTGGCAAGGATTATTCAACATCGCCTTGCTAGGCACACTGAGGAGAGGCGTGCGGAGCCCCAATGCGGTTTCAGGAAAGGGTGGTCCTGCACAGATGCCATATTTTCTGTCCGCCTGCTACAGCAGAGTTGTGGAGTTCCAACAAGACCTACATCTCTGCTTTATTGACCTGGTCAAGGCTTATGATACCATCAGTAGGCCTGGGCTCTGGGTTGTTCTTCGTGCTTTCGGAGTGCCTGACCCTCTGTTCACAATCATTAAGGACCTTCATGATGGTGAGCGGGCCCGGGTAAAACTACGTGGCCGGGAGTCGGAGCCATTCCCTCTATCATCATCCTCGCCATCGTCGTCATCGTCATCATCGTCATCACCATCATCATCATCGCCATCATCATCATCGCCATTATCATCGTCATCATCATCACCATCGTCATCATGATCATCATCGTCATCGTCATCATCATCGTCATCATCATCATCATCATCGTCATCATCATCATCATCGTCATCATCGTCATCATCATCATCATCGTCGTCATCATCATCATCGTCATCATCGTCATCATCATCACCATCGTCACCGTCATCATCACCATCATCATCACCATCATCACCATCGTCACCATCATCACCATCGTCACCATCATCATCGTCACCATCATCATCGTCACCTCGTGGCGATCCTTCCGTGAGGCTGCCGTGGAAGACGTCTCTGGTGAACTTGGGGCGGTTGTCGTTGACGTCGATGACGTCAATGACGATGTCAACGGGATCCTCCACAAAACCTCCAGTCGGGTCGACGGCGAAGCAGCGCAGCTGCAGTCACAACAACAACAGCAGCAGCAGAGTGCAGCTGTGTAGAGTGTAGTGTATAGTGTAGTGTATAGTAGTGTAGTGTATAGTAGTGTAGTGTATAGTAGTGTAGTGTATAGTAGTGTAGTGTATAGTAGTGTAGTGTATAGTGTAGTGTATAGTAGTGTAGTGTATAGTAGTGTAGTGTATAGTGTAGTGTATAGTGTAGTGTATAGTGTAGTATATAGTGTGTAGTATATAGTGTATAGTGTAGTGTATAGTGTAGTATATATTGTGTAGTATATAGTGTATAGTGTCGTGTAGTGTAGTGTATAGTGTAGTGTATAGTGTAGTGTATAGTGTAGTATATATTGTGTAGTATATAGTGTATAGTCGTGTAGTGTGCTCCGTACGCGATACTGAGCGATCACCTCGCGGTCCAGGCTCGCGGTGACTGACACTCTCCCCGTGGCGGCGTCGACGACGAACAGCCCCGTGGGTTGTCGGTCAGCGCCCTCCCCCGCCAAGGCGTAGCGCACGTCCACGCCCACAGCGTTGGACTTCACCTGCCGTGGGGGGCATTGGCGGAGTGGGGGGCCGTGACGGAGTGGGGGGCGGTTGGCGGAGTGGGGGGCTCCTACGCCGGACTAGTCTCGGCACTCTCACGCCCGGCTCACCCTCGGTCATCCGCGTTGTGTGAGTGAGTGTGTGTGTGTGTGAGTGAGTGTGTGAGTGAGTGTGTGTGTGAGTGTGTGTGTGAGTGAGTGTGTGATTGTGTGTGTGAGTGTGTGTGAGTGTGTGAGTGTGTGTGAGTGTGTGAGTGTGTGTGAGTGTGTGAGTGAGTGTGTGTGTGAGTGTGTGAGTGAGTGTGTGAGTGTATGAGTGAGTGAGTGTATGAGTGAGTGTGTGTATGAGTGAGTGAGTGTATGAGTGAGTGTGTGTATGAGTGTGTGAGTGAGTGTGTGAGTGTGTGAGTGTATGAGTGAGTGAGTGTATGAGTGTGTGTATGAGTGAGTGAGTGTGTGTGTGAGTGAGTGTGAGTGAGTGTGTGAGTGAATGAGTGAGTGTGTGACATCACGGCCGTCCGCGTCCCGTGTGTTTGTTGAACTATCCCTGGACTCTGCACCGCCGCTGGGCGTGTTTGTGTCACCCCCCCGTGGCTGATAGAAAAGAGCTTCCCGGCTCTACGGATTCCTCCCCCTCCTCCACCTCCTCCTCTTCCTCGTCTGTCTGATCCAGCTCCACCACCTCCACCTTCTACACGGGGCCTAACCCTAGGCAGGGGCTAGTTTAGGCCTAATTTAGGGTTAGTTTAGGGCTGGTTTACGCCTAGTTTAGGCCTAATTTAGGCCTAGTTTAAGGCTAGTTTAGGGTTAGTTTAGGCCTAGTTTAGGGTTAGGTTAGGCCTAGTTTAGGGTTATTTTAGGGTTAGTTTAGGCCTAGTTTAGGGCTAGTTTAGGCCTAGTTTAGGGTTAGTTTAGGGTTAGTTTAGGCCTAGTTTAGGGTTAGTTTAGGCCTAGTTTAGGGCTAGTTTAGGCCTAGTTTAGGGTTAGTTTAGGGCTAGTTTAGGCATAGTTTAGGCCTAGTTTAGGGTTAGTTTAGGGTTAGTTTAGGCCTAGTTTAGGCCTAGTTTAGGGTTAGTTCTGGCCTAGTTTAGGGCTAGTTTAGGCCTAGTTTAGGGTTAGTTTAGGGCTAGTTTAGGCCTAGTTTAGGCCTAGTTTAGGGTTAGTTTAGGGCAAGTCTAGGTCTAGTCTAGGGCTAGTTTAGGGTTAGTTTAGGCCTAGTTTAAGGCTAGTCTAGGGCTAGTCTAGGATGAGGCTAGACGACAGCGAGAATGGGAGCGCTCTGCGCACAGCGCCGCACCTGCAGCAGCAGCTTGGGGAAGGGGCCACGCTGGTTCTCGGGCACGGACACGGGGGGGTTGACCCACGTCCGTCTCCAGCGGCGCTGACGCGCACCACCACGCCCTGCCTGCCGGAACCTCACCACCACCTCCACCACCTTCTCCACCTCCTCCACCTCCGCGCGTCTCTCCCCACGCTCTCTCTGTGCGGGGTGCGGTGAAGGTGACATCGAAACGTCATCGTGAGCGAGGCCACCTCACGTGTGTGTGTACGTGTGTGTGTGTGTACGTGTGTGTGTGTACGTGTGTGTGTACGTGTGTGTGCGTGTGTGTGCGTGTACATGTGTGTGTGTACGTGTGTGTGTGTGTACGTGTGTGTGTGTACGTGTGTGTGTACGTGTGTGTGCGTGTGTGTGCGTGTACATGTGTGTGTGTACGTTTGTGTGTGTGTACGAGTGTGTGTGTGTACGGGTGTGTGTACGTGCGTGTGTGTGTACGTGCGTGTGTGTACGTGTATGTGTGTGTACGTGTGTGTGTACGTGTGTGTACGAGTGTGTGTGTGTACGTGCGTGTGTGTGTACGTGTGTTTTTGTGTACGTGTGTGTGTGTACGTGTGTGTACGTGTGTGTGTGTATGTGCGTGTGTGTGTACAAGTATGTGTGTGTACGTGCGTGTGTGCGTGTGTGTATGAGCGTGTGTGTGTACGTGCGTGTGTGTGTACGTGTGTGTGTGTACGTGTTTTTGTGTACGAGTGTGTGTGTGCGTGTGTGTACGTGTGCCATGCTAATCAGAAGTGTGGTGAGTCTATGGGTCTCTGTGAGGTGAGTCTATGGGTCTCTCTGTGGTGAGTCTGTGAGTCTCTGTGTGGTGAGTCTGTGGGTCTCTGTGTGGTGAGTCTGTGGGTCTCTGTGTGGCGAGTCTGTGGGTCTCTGTGTGGTGAGTATATGGGTCTCTGTGTGGTGAGTCTGTG
>NW_026890993.1:22500-69816 GCF_015708825.2 Lethenteron reissneri
AGGCCTCGGTGATAGAAGAGGCCGACTGATCGACCAAAGGCCATGCCATGGGCCAACGTGTGAGGTACTCAACGCCCACCAAGAGGTATTTGTGGCCCCGTTGGGATGCAGGGAATGGCCCCAAAATGTCGAGCGCCACGAGCTCATTAACGCGAGAAACCCGGATGGACTGCAGCGAGGCCCGGTCCCGGACAACTGAGGCCTTCCTCCGCGCGCAGTCGTGGCAACCCTTCAAAATCAGTGCCACGTCACCCTCAACACCCGGCCAGTAATAGTCCCGCTTAAGGGTCAATAAGGTCTTGTGGTAGCCAAGGTGCATAAGCTTCTCGTGAATGGCTCGGGTTAATTTACCACGCAGGCTAGTGGGCACAACCACACAATAGTGTTCCAATTGGGCATCCCAATGCATGAGGAGTCCGTCATGCACGGCGATCGCCGGGGCAGCCGACGAAGCTGAGCTCCGGGCCTTATGCCCAACACGGCGCCGTAGCTTCAGCAGAGAGGAATCCTCCATCTGCAAGCTGGACCATACCTCCCGGGAAAGTCCAAGGCCGAAATCCGCGGGCGCCGCCGCACCTGGAGGGGTGGCCGCCTCGGCCGACGCGACCAACTGGGCCGTGGCGTCCCCTGGGGCCTTGCAATGGCTAGAGCCCAGGGCGCAAGCACACCCGCCGCCTGCCGGCAATCGGGATAAATCGTCCGCATTTCCATGCTGTGTCCTCTTCCTGTGGATTACATCAAAGGGGTAATCCTGGAACACTTCGAGCCAGCGAAACAGCTGACCCGAGGGCTGACTAATCATCAGCGAATATTGCAGGGCCGCGTGGTCGGTTCAGACCGTAAACAGCCTACCGTACAAATATGGTCTATACAACTGAACAAAATAAACTTTGGCCAAAAGCTCCCTCCGGGTCACACAATATCGCTGTTCCGTCGAGGACAGAACGCGACTGCCATAGGCTACCACCCTCTCAACCCCGTCGACCACCTGGGCCAGGACAGCCCCAATTCCCGTGTCGCTAGCATCGGTATCGAGCAGGTAGGGTTTCGAAAAATCCGGGTACCCCAAGGGCGGCGCATCCGCCAAGGCCGTGCGAAGCGCCGCAAAAGCCGCCTCCTCCTCCGCGCCCCAGTGAAACCTTTGGCCTTTGGCGGAAAGGGCATGCAGTGGCTTCGCAATTGTCGCAATATCGCGGACAAACCGGCGATAGTACGATGCGAAGCCAACGAAGCTACGCACCTCCGCGACAGATGTGGGAGTCGGCCACGTCCGGACTCAAGCCGTTTTATCCGGGTCCGTGGCGACACCTGACGTGCTAACAATGTGTCCCAAATACCTCACCGATGGTTGTAGCAAGTGGCATTTCTGGGGTTTGAATTTCAAGCCAGCAGCACGCACTTTGACGAACACCGCCTCAAGGCATTGCAAGTGCTCGCCAAACGTACGGCCAAAAACAATAACGTCATCCAAGTAGATTAGACAAGACTCCCACTGCAGCCCCACCAAGACCATCTCCATGAGACGCTGGAAGGTGGCCGGGGCCGAATGGAGACCCATAGGAAGCCGATTGAACTCTAACAACCCCTGCGGTGTGCGGAACACTGTTTTGGGTCTAGAGGCCTCATCCAGTGGCAATTGCCAGAAGCCGGAGAGCAAATCTAAAGTCGAAAAGAACCGCGCGCCCGAGAGGGCGTCCAGGGAATCATCCATGCGAGGCAATGGATATGCATCAGCCACCGAGATCTTGTTCAATCTACGAAAATCGACGCAGAACCGGAGACTCCCGTCCCGTTTCTTGACTAGCACAATGGGGGCACCCCAAGGACTAGTAGATGGGGAGATGATGTCCGCCGCCAACATTTCCTCGACAGCCGAGCGGACATGATCTTTTTCCGCTGGGCTAAAGCGGTGGGAATTAAGTCGAATAGGGGCCGCGTCGCCCGTGTCTATGTGGTGGTCCAAAAGAGTAGTGCGACCCAGATCAAACTTACTTTGGCTGAACACATCGGTGAACCGCTCAATGAGGTCGCGGAGTTGCCGACGTTCCCCGGAGGACAACGAGGCATTCTCGTCGCACAACGTGGCGATCCATGATGCGTCGGGGTCCCCCGTGCGCATCACGCCCGCCACGACCCCTCCATCCGGGGCAGCGCTCTCGGGTGGAGGAGCCAGGGTCGCGTGTGCCAGGACGGCGCCGGCCGGGACTACGACCGGCAAGGGTCCCGAATTTAGGACCTGCAAAAAAAGGTCCTGGCCCCCCGACACGGCTGTCAAGGCACCCACCAACGCCTTCGTCCTTGAAAAGTAGCTTGACGGGGACAGGAGGATACCCGTCTCCGTGGAGCCCATTTCGAGCGGTTTGCGCAACCTAAGGGGTATCAGGATTTGTGACGCCGGTGGTACGGTCACCGGCGCTTTATTCAAGGCCCGTACACCGGCAACCAAGGGAGACAGGACGGTAGGCAATTGTAGGAATTGCAGCCGCCTCCCTGATGGCATTTCCACACAGCCCTGATCAATGAGAATCCGGATGGGCATCCTAGACAAAAAGTCGGTCCCCAAGAGGCATGGCACTGCCAAGGTCCTGGAGACCAAAATAGGCCCGGCCAACTCAATCTCGTCAACCCGAACCGACGCTACAACGTGGCCCAAGATGCCCAAACTGCCGCTGTTCGCGGCGACACAATCCCCGCGAACCGGCCTTAACGGACCCACGCTGCGGGGTAGCAGCCCAAAAATGGCTTCAGAAATAATGGTGGCCGACGCCCCCGTATCCACCAGGAGGCGAACGTGCACCCCTTGCACATATCCTGCCACCGCTGAGGAGCCGGCAGCTGCCGCCACCATCCTATGCGCAAGTGCATCCCAGTGGCGGGTCTGTCTGGGCCATTGAGGGGGTGATGACGATGGTGCACCCGACCCTTCGAGAACAACCCCATGACGATGGGCCCTAGCCCCGCTAGATGCATGAGGTGAAGGGAGCGGCCGCGCAGATGATGCGTCGCGACTCGCCTGGGGCCCCGGACCCGATGCCAAGGAGGGTCTGGGAGAAGGTGGAGTCCCTTTTCCAAAGGCCCGGCAGCCCCGCTCAACAGCGGAAGCAGGCCACCGTGTCCACCTCCTGCGGACGGGAAGGTCCCGGCCGCCCCCGCTGCTCCGGACGGCGACCACCCGCCCCCCTTCCTCGATGATCGGGCATCGCCAGGGCCGCGAGGGTGTCCACCCCCTGAAAGGTGGCGCCCCCGTCCGGCGCCGGGACCCCCGCACACGCCGCCATCTGAGGCCGTTGGCGGAGGGAGAGGTGCGCCTGAATGTTTTCGGCGACCGCCAAGGATGTGATCTGCCGATCATTGTTGATCGACAGAGCAATTCCTAGCTCCCTTGCCAGGTCAAGCAGCTTCCCCAAGGCCATAGAATCAAGTGCCCTGCCGTACAGGTCAGGGTATGCAGCCTGCGCCAGGGCCAGGAGCGAGCAGCGGAAGGCCAGCGGTAGTTCCCCCTCCTCCCGCCGCCGCAATGAAAACTTTAGCTGCGCGGTGGACGGCGGCTCAAAAACGTTGGCCATTTGGATATAGGCCGCCGGGAGTGTAGCCCGATTGGCCGGATGGATGGACTTGAAGGCCTGCAGAGCCCTTTCGTCCAAGCAGGTCGGAAGTGCCGGCAAGGCCTCCTCCATGGACCAGCCGACCGACATGTATGCCGCGTCGAACCGGTCCTGGAAGGCCGACCAGTCGCCCCCTTGCGCGACAAACGGCGTAATGTCGGGTAACCGGCGCTGCCATTGGCCGCGCGGCGCCGCGAGGTATGGAAGCCAAGCGGCACCTGGCGGGCCACCCGGCGGACGCGACGTGGTGCGGCGGTGGCAGCATTGCGGCTCCCGCAGGCCACGCCGAAGACGCGGAAAGGTGCGGTGGTGCTGCGGCCCCCATGGGCCACGCCGTAGACGCAGCGAGGTGTGAAGGCGCCTGCGCTTTCGCGACCCACCTGTCAGCGGTGGCGTACGAAGCCACAGCGTCGTCCCGCGACGCGGCGAGGCACCACGGCGTTGCGGCCTCCCCGGGCCACGCCGAAGACGCGGCAGTATAATACGGAGCCGCGGCGGCATCCATGACAAGGGACGCAGGCACGGCGAGGTGCAGAGCCGCGGCATCGCCGGTGGCCGGCTCCGTGAGCGCGGCAACAGGTGGAGCCGCGGCAGCACCCGCGGCCCATTCCGGCGGCACGGCGATGTACGGGGCAGCGGCAGCTGCCGCTGCCCACCCCGGCGGCCCGGCGAGGACGGCACGCGCGTACTTACCCGGGGTCCCCCCGGCGGGCGCAGCTTGATGTGGAGCCGCGTCGTCGCCGGCGGCTGGTCCCGCAGGAGCGGCGTGCCGAGAAACCCCGGCCGCGTCGGTGGAGAGACGCGGCGTCGCGGTCGCCATGGCAGCCATGGCGCCGACTTGCGGCGTCGCAGCAACAATGTCCGCCGGCCGCCGCGTCGCAGCCGTAGCAGCGGCCGCATACGGCTCCCGAGCCAACATGGCCGCCGCGGATTGCGTCGCAGCCAACATGGCGGCCATTTCCGGTGGAGCGGTCGCTGGGATAACGGCGGCGGTTTCAACGATGGCGGTTGACGGTTGCTCCCGTCCCGAGTGCGGGCCGGTTGGCCGCGTCCGCGCCTCCACCTCGGCCAACCTGACGGTCAGCTGCCCCACCGCCTGCAGGAGCTGCTGCAGCAGAGTTGCGGGGATGCTCTCAGTCTCTGGCGGCGGCGGTGAGCTGGCACTCCCCGCAGCCGACTCCTCCCGCTCCGGCCCGCTCGTCTCCATGGGGACCGTCACCGGGGTCCCGGGCTCTGGGGTCACTGCTGGAGCCTCCTCTCCGCCTTCGGCACCCTCCAAGTGATGTGCCGGTGGGTTCTTACGCCGTGCGCCCGCTTTAGACATTGTGGCGACTGTGTAAACTGCTGACACCAGTTGTTGTGGAGTTCCGACGGACGTACTCGGAGACGGAGGTGAGTTAGGGGCTTCCGCCAGGGTTTATTAACACGTATCACTATCCCAGGTTCCCTCTTACCCCTTCTACTATCCCCGTTCCTCCAGTGACCCCGCTTACGTCACGGGGTCTCCCTTAAATACCCTAGGAGGGGTGATGTCACGTGCAGTGCGTGCGACCCCACGTCCCGTGATGTCACCGCACCGGACAGCGCACGCTACGCCACCACTCTCCTCTACTCCTCTACACGAGTAAGGAATCAAAACCCGTTTGCGACCTCTGCTCCACGCGCCCCCTGCACGGACGACGGAGGCGCAGGGACAGACCCTCGATCGTGAAATCGATCCGCAATCTTGTCGCACGGCCGGCTCCGTGTCGCCTTCTCACGATCCCGCGATCCCAAGCAGGTGACAGTCCGCGGCGAAATGAACCCCCAGCAAAGTTATCTACTTAACGACGAGAGGAAATTCACACGGAATGTCCTTTTCAACGAAGTCTTCCAGATGTAAAACGATATAAGCTTTTAATGAAGAAATACAATTCAAAACACAACACAATTCAAAGACGTTTCATTTTAAAACTTCAAAACGGAGCATCGGGTGCTTGCGTGAATGCAAAATTATAATTCGTGTTGTAGAGAATGTATCTCTACGTGCAACTTTAAAGTGGTATGCCTTGTAACTGATGAATGATCTCGCCTGAGTGATCTGTACAGGTTACTTCCAGACACACACACTTTGTCCAAACATCACTTAATCACTCTAGATTTGAACACTTCATGTTTGACCCTCATTGACAAAATGTTACATGTACACGCACAATCAGACAAGTTTTCATTCTTAATTATTGACAGGCATATTAACAAAATTGAATTACTGCAGCGAAACATACTGCATCAGGTAACATCGTATTAACAAGAAGCTATTTTAACACATACTATTGTGTCATTCAAAACGAGTAGTCCATTGCATGCTGGCGTCTGGGTCAAAACGTAGCAAATTCTAAACATTACCTACAAATAATAGATCACGAGGTTTCGATCGCAACGCAAGCAATCGCCATCAGCTGGGACCACGTCAATAACTGCTGAAGTTGGCGTCTACCTCAGTTGGTGATGATGGTGGTGGTGATGATGGTGGTGGTGGTGATGATGGTGGTGAAAGTGATGGTGGTGGTGATGATGGTGGTGGTGGTGAAAGTGATGGTGAAAGTGGTGATGGTGGTGGTAATGATGGTGGTGATGGTGGTGATGATGGTGGTGGTGATGGTGGTGGTGATGATGGTGGTGGTGGTGAAAGTGATGGTGAAAGTGGTGATGGTGGTGGTAATGATGGTGGTGATGGTGGTGATGGTGAAAGTGGTGATGGTGGTGGTTGTCACACCTGATGACGATCGCTTGTGTTGCGATCGAAACGCCGTGATCTATAATTTTTCGACCCACGTGACGTCACCGAAAGAACTAAAGGGTGTGGATTCCTGCAGTCACGAAAGCTTCAAGTCAAGATCACCGACAAACGACACAGCTGAGATTACACATCAATCATCGCCCCCCACTGACAGGGTCTTGTCCACACGCAGGCCGGTGCAGGGCCTCCACCTTGTGCCACACAGGGGCAGCTGCCACTTGGGGATGCTCTTCGAGTGTTTCAGACAAGCACCATGTAACAGCAATTATGATGAGAACATCGTGAATGCTTGGGGGCTGATTGGCTCTCGCTGCTGGTGAGAGATTGACCCAACCCACAGGTCCACAAAGACTGGCCACTCGTCTTCTTGGTTCTTTCGGTAAAGTCACGTAGAAGGGAAATAATAAAAATTAAACATAATAAAACAATTCTCACGACGTTTCGGTCACAACGCAAGCAGCCGTCCTCAGGTGAAAACCAGGTCTGTCGAGGCGACAGCATCTGAATGAAACAGCACACGCGCTTGGAGCATATATATAAGCTGGGTTGGAAGGGGGGAAAGGGCGCCTTGACAAAAGAATTTGCATATCAAGAGGCATTTAGCATATTTATGGGAAATGCAGGAATGTGATTAGTACTACTTATGCCCGTGCATTATGCAGGATTAGCAGCATCAAAGGGAGGTGATAGGAGTAGCATTAATAAAGGGAAGGAGTGTTGATAGTATGTAGCTGCAGTAACTGGCCACTCGCCCTTACCCTGCAGGTTGCACCTAGGAATTGGGTGTTCAACTTCACGTTATTGTCATTAAAGGCCAGTGACAAAGGTGCATCTACTGGAGCGACATCGTCTCTGGCTTACACATCTACCGGGTCTCCATTTGACTTTGTATCGTCTCAAAGTCCACCCACACCTCCACAAGCTGCTGGGAGTTGCCTCGCTCTGCCTCCATGAATGTGAAGGTCACATTCTGGACTTGAATCTTCATCTTCAAATCTCACCTTCACTTCTTCACATTTCACCTCTTCACATTTCACCTCTTCACATTTCACCTTGATACCTTTAAAAGTGTCTAAGCTGGGATTTCTTCTGTTTGTTTCACGAGGGATGGGCTCATTGCAGCACTTTGACTTTCACAAGCTGATTTTAGACTCCGCTCCTTGTGGATCTTCTGATGCTTGTGTACTTGAAGATTGGAAGAATCTGAAAACGCCTTCCCGCCCAGAGTGCACTTGAAGGGTTTCTCTCCCGTGTGTGTTCTCTGGTGTCTTTTAAGAGCAGATGGCCATGCAAATGCCTCGTCACACACAGTGCACTTTAAGGGTTTCTCTCCTGTGTGTGTTCTCTGGTGTGCTTGAAGATTTGGTGACTGTGCAAACGCCTTCTCGCACAGAGTACACTTGAAGGGTTTCTTTCCCGTGTGTGTTCTCTGGTGTGTTACAAGAGCAGATGAATCTGAAAATACCTTCCCACACACACTGCACTTGAAGGGTTTCTCTCCCGTGTGTGTTCTCTGGTGTCTTTTAAGAGCAAATAGCCGTGATAATGCCTTCCCACACACACTGCACTCGAAGGGTTTCTCTCCCGTGTGTGTTCTCTGGTGTGTTACGAGATGATGCAAAAAAGAAAACGCCTTCCCGCACAGAGTACACTTGAAAGGTTTCTCTCCTGTGTGTGTTCTCTGGTGTCTTTTAAGATAATATGACCGTGAAAATGCCTTCACACACACACTACACTTGAAGGGTTTCTCTCCTGTGTGTGTTCTCTGGTGGATCTGAAGAACAGATGGCCATGCAAATGCCTTCCCACACACAGTGCACTTGAAGGGTTTCTCTCCCGTGTGTGTTCTCTGGCGCTGTGTCAAATTTCCAGTGCGTTCCGTGCTGTATCCACGCTGGTCGCATTGTTGACTTGCCGTACCGAGCTGCGCTGAGTGTCTTTGCTCCATCAGACCAATTCTGCAGAGGAAGCGTCAGAGGAAGCGTCAGCTACAGACAGAAAAAAGAATATGCACACCACCTACACGTCAGTATCGAGGCACAGATGAATGCAAAAACACAGTCACACGTGACTTACACGTCTATACTTATTCATATATTCATGATGTCGTGAAAAAGTTTCCCAAATTCATCACACAGGCTGTTATTGCACACAATGAGAGGGCAAATGGTCATAAATATGCCTGGAAGCCCTCGTATCTCCGTGGTGAGATGTTAACTACCTCACCTGGTATACAGGAAGTCGTGGGTTCGATCCAGACCCTGACGCCTGCTGCTGTATATTTGGAGTTTACGTGTCTCTCTCTCCGTGGTGAGATGTTAACTACCTCACCTGGTATACAGGAAGTCGTGGGTTCGATCCCGACCCTGACGCCTGCTGCTGTATATTTGGAGTTTGCGTGTCTCTCTCTCTCTCTCCGTGGTGAGATGTTAACTACCTCGCCTGTTATACAGGAAGTCATGGGTTCGATCCCGACCCTGACGCCTGCTGCTGTATATTTGGGGTTTGCGTGTCTCTCTCTCCGTGGTGAGATGTTAACTACCTCACCTGGTATACAGGAAGTCGTGGGTTCGATCCCGACCCTGACGCCTGCTGCTGTATATTTGGAGTTTGCGTGTCTCTCTCTCTCTCTCCGTGGTGAGATGTTAACTACCTCGCCTGGTATACAGGAAGTCGTGGGTTCGATCCCGACCCTGACGCCTGCTGCTGTATATTTGGGGTTTGCGTGTCTCTCTCTCCGTGGTGAGATGTTAACTACCTCACCTGGTATACAGGAAGTCGTGGGTTCGATCCCGACCCTGACGCCTGCTGCTGTATATTTGGAGTTTGCGTGTCTCTCTCTCTCTCTCCGTGGTGAGATGTTAACTACCTCGCCTGGTATACAGGAAGTCGTGGGTTCGATCCCGACCCTGACGCCTGCTGCTGTATATTTGGAGTTTGCGTGTCTCTCTCTCTCCGTGGTGAGATGTTAACTACCTCACCTGGTATACAGGAAGTCGTGGGTTCGATCCCGACCCTGACGCCTGCTGCTGTATATTTGGAGTTTGCGTGTCTCTCTCTCTCTCTCCGTGGTGAGATGTTAACTACCTCGCCTGGTATACAGGAAGTCGTGGGTTCGATCCCGACCCTGACGCCTGCTGCTGTATATTTGGGGTTTGCGTGTCTCTCTCTCCGTGGTGAGATGTTAACTACCTCACCTGGTATACAGGAAGTCGTGGGTTCGATCCCGACCCTGACGCCTGCTGCTGTATATTTGGAGTTTGCGTGTCTCTCTCTCTCTCTCCGTGGTGAGATGTTAACTACCTCGCCTGGTATACAGGAAGTCGTGGGTTCGATCCCGACCCTGACGCCTGCTGCTGTATATTTGGAGTTTGCGTGTCTCTCTCTCTCCGTGGTGAGATGTTAACTACCTCGCCTGGTATACAGGAAGTCGTGGGTTCGATCTCGACCCTGACGCCTGCTGCTGCTGCTGTATATTTGGAGTTTGCGTGTCTCTCTCTCCGTGGTCGCGTGGATTTTCCTCCGAATCTCCCGGGTTTCCCCTCCACATTTAGAGTCAACATCAGCACGCGTGCAGCGTCTTTGACCGATACACATTTCCACACGTATTCTTGGTTCTTTCGGTAAAGTCACGTAGATAGACAATAACAACAGATAATAACATCAAATAAATGCCATTTGTGTTGTCGAAACGTCGTGGGGTTTTTTTTATTTATTTACAATTTTGTTTACTTTTATTCATTTATTATCTGTTATTTTTACTAAATTTTCTATCTACGTTACTTTACCGAAAGAACCAAGAATATGAATTGCTGCAGTTACGAAAGTTTTAAGTCAAAACACCGAGACATGCGTTCACAAAACCCCACCCACCCACCTTGTGTCGTGGGCAGGTAGCTTCTGTAAACAAGAGCGGTACAGCAGCTCAAGCCGGCTTGGGCTGGTAAAAAAAACTGAAAAAAAAACTGCGTTAATATCTACAATAAACCAAAGTGACAAAGTAGCGAGCCGCGTGAAGACATTAAACTTAAGGGAGGGAATTAAAGCAAACGCGACCAGGCGAGGGCAGGAGGCAAGGCCCCGCGTGTCTAGGCCCCGCGTTGTAAAGTTCCAACTTGGACATCGATTCACAAGCTGCTGCGGCTCTAGTGACTTCCCTACAAGAGAGAGAGCGAGGCTCTAGCTTGGTAAACAACAACAACCACAACAACCACAACAACAACCACCACAACAACCACAACGATGAGAATTTCTCACCTCAGATTTCACTGCACGCGCGAAGTTGCAGCTTGTGACGTCACGCGGCAGCAGGTGACATGACGTCACTCCCGGGGTACCAGCAACAGCCCCTCCCACAACGAGTGGCGACTCTAACGGACGTCATTAATAAATTATGTTAATGTTTTGCGATCTAAACGTCGTGGGTTTTTTGCTTTAATAAATGACTTTACCGAAAAAAGCCTAAGAGTATGAATCATTGCAGTCACGAAAGCTTCAAATCTACAATTTAATAAGCGACTTGATCGAAAAAAGCCTAAGAGTATGAATCATTGCAGTCACGAAAGCTTCAAATCTACAATTTAATAAGCGACTTTACCGAAAAAGCCTAAGAGTATGAATCATTGCAGTCACGAAAGCTTCAAATCTACAATTTAATAAGCGACTTTACCGAAAAAAGCCTAAGAGTATGAATCATTGCAGTCACGAAAGCTTCAAATCTACAATTTAATAAGCGACTTGACCGAAAAAAACTAAGAGTATGAATCATTGCAGTCACGAAAGCTTCAAATCTACAATTTAATAAACGACTTGACCGAAAAAAGCCTAAGAGTATGAATCATTGCAGTCACGAAAGCTTCACATCTGGAACTCATCATGGATGTGGCTGAACGTCACCGTGTAGGAGCCCAGCGCGTGACACCTTCACGCACTGGGCGAGTGGCGCAGTCTCGCTTCCCGTGCGAGAGGTCGCGGGTTCGATCCCCGCGTCCTCCACAGGCGAATATATTTTTAAATTCTTTATATTAAGTTCGCCTGCTTGCGTGCTTGCGCGCTTGCGTGCTTGCTTACGACCGTGCAAATCTTTCGGTCGTTTTTTAACCCACTTCCCGTGATCCAATCGAGCTGACATTTTGCACACAGACTCGTTGTGCGAGACAATTAATGTTCGTTAAAAAATGTCAAAAATTTTACACTGTTTAGGGAAAACTAATTAAATATTTAATTACCAATTGCTTAATACTGCAGCCAATCATCTGACCCATAGGTGGCAGCCATCTCAAGCCAGAGGACGAGAGGACTCTAGCCGCCACGCATATAAAGGATTTAGAGTGAAAAACTTTGTTTTTACGGGTTATACTTGTTTTACATTTATTCAAATAGAAAACGTTGCACATTTGGTGAGTCCATTGGGCAAGGCACTGACCGCTTGATTGGGATTTGCTGTTTATTAAAAGAAACATTGTTGATCGAAATTTTGCTTTCATGGCTTTATTTTGGTGATTTCGAAAAGTGTAGTGGTTTAGCCAGTTAGTTTGTTGTAGTACAGAGTTAGACTGATGGCCTTAATCTAAGTTGTCTTATTGTTGTTGTTGTTGTTGTCACATCTCTAACGTCTTAACAGGGGCTTCAAAACAGCAACATCGAGGACGACAAGAGGTCAAGCTGGTTCACCAATGTGAACGATGGACGTTACATTAAAAAATTGATAAAAAAAAATATTCCTCGTGGAGGATGCGGGAATCGATCCGGCGACCTAAACATCAAAGAGATCAGTGCATCTGTTAGCGTGCTCACGCTACCAGGTACACTAAACTCTTATTGGCATCGAGAGGGCTCAAGTGTAGTTACTAGCGTGCCAGTTGTGTGTGTTAGCGAGCTCTGTGTTGTCAGTAAGACATTTCACACCGTCTATCCTTGTACTGGACGTGCATTTGAGATGTGTTCACTTCTCTTTTCTCGAGCGCGCTACCATCTGAGCCAATAATAAAATTAAAACATAATAAAATAATTATTATATTATACATAATAAAATAATTATTATACATAATAAAATAATCATTATACATAAAAAAATAATTATTTTATTATAAAATAATTATTTTATTATACATAATAAAATAATTATTTTATTATGTTTTATTTTTATTATTTCCATTCTACGTGACTTTACCGAAAGAACCAAGAAGATGACACACACAGCTTGCACGATACCAACGACACTGGGACCCTCACGATGCTACGGAGAGATCAGCGCACCTGGTGGCGTGAGCACGCCACTAAGTACACTGACCTCTGTTTAGGTTGCTGGATCGACGCCAGCATCCTCCACGAGGAATATTTTTAAAAAAATCAAATTATAAATGTAACGTCTGGCGTTATTGTTGGTGACATGTTCACATTGGTGAACCAGCTTGACCTCTTGTCGCCCTCAATTTTGCTGTTTTAAAGCCCCTTTAAGACGTTAGAGATGTGACGAGAAATAAAAAATACTTATAAAAAATATACATATCGAGCCCGGCAGGAATCGAACCTACAACCTTCTACTCTGCAGGCAGCCGCGCTACCCATTGCACCACAGACACCACGTGACTCTCTCAAAATATAATAAAATGACTATTTCATTTTACATAATCAAATAATTATTTTAATATGTTTTATAATTAAAAGAAAAGAATTATTTCATTATACGTAAAAAAATATTTATTTATTATGTTTTATCATAAAAATAAAATATAATAATAATAAAAAAATTTTGCTCATGCGAAAATACCTATTTTTTTTAACAAAATAAAACATTGAATATTTATTTTATTATACATAATAATAAAATAAATATTTTATTATACATTAAAGCAAAAAACCCACGTTTCGATCGCAATACATTAACATAATGTATTAATGACGTCAGTTAGAGTAGCCACTCGTTTTGGAGGGGCTGTTGCTTGTACCCCGAGAGTGACGTCATGTCACCTGCTGCCGCGTGACGTCACGAGCTGCAGCTTCGCGCGTGCAGTGAAATCCGAGGTGAGAAATTCTCATCGCGGTTGTTGTTGTGGTTGTTGTTGTGGTTGTTGTTGTTGTTTACCAAGCTAGAGCCTCGCTCTCTCTCTCGTAGGGATGTCACTAGAGCAGCAGCAGCTTGTGAATCGATGTCCAAGTTGGAACTTTACAACGCGGGGCCTAGACACGCGGGGCCTTGCCTCCTGCCCTCGCCTGGTCGCGTTTGCTTTAATTCCCTCCCTTAAGTTTAATTTGTCTTCACGCGGCTCGCTACTTTGTCACTTTGGTTTATTGTAGATATTGACGCAGTTTTTTTTTTCGTTTTTTTACCAGCCCAAGCCCGCCTGAGCTGCTGTACCGCTCTTGTTTACAGAAGCTACCTGCCCACAACAACAACAAGGTGGGTTTTGTCAACGCGTGTCTCAATGTTTTGACTTAAAACTTTCGTAACTGCAGCAATTCATATTCTTGGTTCTTTCGGTGAAGTCACGGAGATAGAAAATTTAATAAAAATAACATAATAAAATGAATAAAAGTAAACAAAATTGTAAATAAATAAAAAAACCCCACGACGTTTCGATCAAGTGGCATTTATTTGATGTTATTATCTGTTGTTATTGTCTATCTACGTGACTTTACCGAAAGAACCAAGAATACGTGTGAAAATGTGTATCGGTCAAAGACGCTGAACGCGTGCTGATGTTGACTTTAAATGTGGAGGGGAAACCCGGGAGATCCGGAGGAAAATCCACGCGACCACGGAGAGAGAGACACGCAAACTCCAAATATACAGCAGCAGCAGGCGTCAGGGTCGGGATCGAACCCACGACTTCCTGTATACCAGGCGAGGTAGTCAACATCTCACCACGGAGAGAGAGACACGCAAACTCCAAATATACAGCAGCAGCAGGCGTCAGGGTCGGGATCGAACCCCGACTTCCTGTATACCAGGTGAGGTAGTCAACATCTCACCACGGAGAGAGAGACACGCAAACTCCAAATATACAGCAGCAGCAGGCGTCAGGGTCGGGATCGAACCCCGACTTCCTGTATACCAGGTGAGGTAGTCAACATCTCACCACGGAGAGAGAGACACGCAAACTCCAAATATACAGCAGCAGGCGTCAGTGTCGGGATCGAACCCACGACTTCCTGTATACCAGGCGAGGTAGTTAACATCTCACCACGGAGAGATAGAGAGACACGCGAACTCCAAATATACAGCAGCAGCAGGCGTCAGGGTCGGGATCGAACCCACGACTTCCTGTATACCAGGCGAGGTAGTCAACATCTCACCACGGAGAGAGAGACACGCAAACTCCAAATATACAGCAGCAGCAGGCGTCAGGGTCGGGATCGAACCCCGACTTCCTGTATACCAGGTGAGGTAGTCAACATCTCACCACGGAGAGAGAGACACGCAAACTCCAAATATACAGCAGCAGCAGGCGTCAGGGTCGGGATCGAACCCCGACTTCCTGTATACCAGGTGAGGTAGTCAACATCTCACCACGGAGAGAGAGACACGCAAACTCCAAATATACAGCAGCAGGCGTCAGTGTCGGGATCGAACCCACGACTTCCTGTATACCAGGCGAGGTAGTTAACATCTCACCACGGAGAGATAGAGAGACACGCGAACTCCAAATATACAGCAGCAGCAGGCGTCAGGGTCGGGATCGAACCCACGACTTCCTGTATACCAGGTGAGGTAGTTAACATCTCACCACGGAGAGAGAGAGACACGCAAACTCCAAATATACAGCAGCAGCAGGCGTCAGCGTCGGGATCGAACCCACGACTTCCTGTATACCAGGTGAGGTAGTCAACATCTCAACACGGAGAGAGAGAGAGACACGCAAACTCCAAATATACAGCAGCAGGCGTCAGGGTCGGGATCGAACCCACGACTTCTTGTATACCAGGCGAGGTAGTCAACATCTCACCACGGAGAGAGAGAGAGACACGCAAACTCCAAATATACAGCAGCAGCAGGCGTCAGGGTCGGGATCGAACCCACAACTTCCTGTATACCAGGCGAGGTAGTTAACATCTCACCACGGAGAGAGAGAGAGACACGCAAACTCCAAATATACAGCAGCAGGCGTCAGGGTCGGGATCGAACCCACGACTTCCTGTATACCAGGCGAGGTAGTTAACATCTCACCACGGAGAGAGAGAAACACGCAAACTCCAAATATACAGCAGCAGCAGGCGTCAGGGCCGGGATCGAACCCACGACTTCCTGTATACCAGGTGAGGTAGTTAACATCTCACCACGGAGAGAGAAACACGCAAACTACAAATATACAGCAGCAGGCGTCAGGGTCGGGATCGAACCCACGACTTCCTGTATACCAGGCGAGGTAGTTAACATCTCACCACGGAGAGAGAGACACGCAAACTCCAAATATACAGCAGCAGCAGTAGGCGTCAGGGTCGGGATCGAACCCACGACTTCCTGTATACCAGGTGAGGTAGTTAACATCTCACCACGGAGAGAGAGAGACACGCAAACTCCAAATATACAGCAGCAGCAGGCGTCAGGGTCGGGATCGAACCCACGACTTCCTGTATACCAGGCGAGGTAGTTAACATCTCCTAGCCACCGTGATGATGATGAGAGAGAGACACCAAACTCCAAATATACAGCAGCAGGCGTCAGGGTCGGGATCGAACCCACGACTTCCTGTATACCAGGTGAGGTAGTCAACATCTCACCAAGGAGAGAGAGAGACACGCAAACTCAAAATATACAGCAGCAGGCGTCAGGGTCGGGATCGAACCCACGACTTCCTGTATACCAGGCGAGGTAGTTAACATCTCACCACGGAGAGAGAGAGACACGCAAACTCCAAATATACAGCAGCAGGCGTCAGGGTCGGGATCGAACCCACTACTTCCTGTATACCAGGCGAGGTAGTTAACATCTCACCACGCAGAGAGAGACACGCAAATTCCAAATATACAGCAGCAGGTGTCAGGGTCGGGATCGAACCCACTACTTCCTGTATACCAGGCGAGGTAGTTAACATCTCACCACGGAGAGAGAGAGAGACACGCAAATTCCAAATATACAGCAGCAGGTGTCAGGGTCGGGATCGAACCCACTACTTCCTGTATACCAGGCGAGGTAGTTAACATCTCAGCACGGAGATACGAGGGCTTCCAGGCATGTTTATGACCATTTGCCCTCTCATTGTGTGCAATAACAGCCTGTGTGATGAATTTGGGAAACTTTTTCACGACATCATGAATATATGAATAAGTATAGACCTGTAAGTCACGTGTGACTGTGTTTTTGCATTCATCTGTGCCTCGACACTGACGTGTAGGTGGTGTGGATATTATTTTTTTCTGTCTACAGCTGTCGCTTGGTCTGATGGAGCAAAGGCAGTCAGCACAGCTCGGTACGGCAAGGCAACAATGCGACCAGCGTGGATACAGCACGGAGCGGACTGGAAATTTGACACAGCACCAGAGAACACACACAGGAGAGAAACCCTTCAAGTGCAGTGTGTGTGTGAAGGCATTTTCACAGTCATCTACTCTTAAAAGACACCAGAGAACACACACAGGAGAGAAACCTTTCAAGTGTACTCTGTGCAGGAAGGCTTTTTCTTTTTTACATCATCTCGTAAAACACCAGAGAACACACACGGGAGAGAAACCCTTCAAGTGCAGTGTGTGTGGGGTGGCATTTTCACAGTCAAATAATCTTAAAAGACACCAGAGAACACACACAGGAGAGAAACCTTTCAAGTGTACTCTGTGCAGGAAGGCTTTTTCTTTTTTACATCATCTCGTAAAACACCAGAGAACACACACGGGAGAGAAACCCTTCAAGTGCAGTGTGTGTGGGGTGGCATTTTCACAGTCAAATAATCTTAAAAGACACCAGAGAACACACACAGGAGAGAAACCTTTCAAGTGTACTCTGTGCGGGAAGACGTTTTCTCTTTTACATCATCTCGTAATACACCAGAGAACACACACGGGAGAGAAACCCTTCAAGTGCAGTGTGTGTGGGAAGGCATTTGCACAGTCACCAAATCTTCAAGCACACCAGAGAACACACACAGGAGAGAAACCCTTCAAGTGCACTGTGTGTGACGAGGCATTTGCACAGTCATCAGATCTTAAAAAACACCAGAGAACACACACAAGAGAGAAACCCTTCAAGTGCAGTGTGTGTGGGAAGGCGTTTTCACGGTCATCTTATCTTAAAATACACCAGAGAACACACACGGGAGAGAAACCCTTCAAGTGCACTGTGTGTGGGAAGGCATTTTCACAGTCATCTTCTCTTATAAAACACCAGAGAACACACACAGGAGAGAAACCCTTCAAGTGCACTGTGTGTGGGAAGGCATTTACACAGTCATCAAATCTTCAAGCACACCAGAGAATACACATGGGAGAGAAACTCTTCAAGTGCACTCCGTGCAGGATAGCATTTACACGGTCATCACATCTTAAAAAACACCAGAGAACACACACGGGAGAGAAACTCTTCAAGTGCACTCTGTGTGGGAAGGCATTTACACGGTCAACACGTCTTCAAGTACACCAGAGAACACACAAGCGTCAGAAGATCCACAAGGACTGGAGTCTGAAGACAGCTTGTGAAAGTCAAAGTGCTGCAATGAGCCCATTCCTCGTGAAACAAGAACCGGAAGAAAATCCCAGCTTGGACACTTTTAAAGGTATCGAGGTGAAATGTGAAGAGGTGAAGGTGGAATGTGAAGAAGTGATGGTGAAATGTGAAGAAGTGAAGGTAAAATGTGAAGATGAAGATTCAAGTCCAAAATGTGACCTTCACATCGATGGAGGCAACGTGAAGCAGGAGGAGAATTCTGACTGTGAGGCAGAGCGAGGGAACTCCCAGCAGTTTGTGGAAGTGGAGGTGTGGGTGGACTTCCTCTGAGACAACACGAAGTCAAATGGAGACCCGGTAGATGTGTAAGCTTGAGACGATGTCGCTCCAATAGATGCACCTTTGTCACAGGCCTTTAATGACAAGAATGTGAAGTTGAACACTCAGTTCCTAGGTGCAACCTGCAGGGTAAGAGCGGCCAGTCTTTGTGGACCTGTGTGTTGGGTAGATCTCTAACCAGGAGCGAGAGCCAATAAGCTCCCAAGCATTCACTCTGTTATAATTGCTTTTACATGGTGCTTACTTAATCCGCTCAGCAACTCGGAGTTTTGTATCGTATCTCGTCTCAAACACTCGAGGAGCACCCCAAGTGGCAGCTGCCCCTGTGTGGCACAAGGTGGTGGCCCTGCACCGGCCTGCGTGTGGACAAGAGCCTGTCAGTAGGGGGCGATGGTTGATGTGGCATCTCAGTTGTGGAGTTTGTAGGTAATGTTTAGAATTTGCTACATTTTGACCCAGACGCCAGCATGCAAAGGCCTACTCGTTTTGAATTGCATAATTGTGTGTTTTACATCCACTGTTCAGTAGAGGGTGCATTCTTTAAATAGCTCCTTGTTAATAAGATGTTATCTAAACTAAATTGTTCAATTTTGGAAGAACGTAATCAACCAGGTAGGGTGTTGACTGTTGTGTTGGCCGACTCTGTGTTGTGTTGCATTATATTTCTAAGTTCACTATGTTTTCTCATTCACTTGTTGCACCTGATGATGGTTGCTTGTATTCCAATCGAAACGTCGTATTCTGTTATTTAATTTATTTCTCCGTGACTTTACCGATGCAGTAAGTTTCACTGCAGTTATTCAATTTTGTCAATATGCCTGTCAGTAGTTTAGAATGAATACTTGTCTGATTGTGCGCGTACATTGAACATTTTGTCTGAGGGTCAAACATCGAATAAGTGATGTTGGGGCAAAGTGTGTGTGTGTGTTTGTAAGTAGCCTGTAGAGATTACTCAGGTTAGACCCGTTATTCTTGTGATACAGCTCAAAGGGTACTTTTGTGTTTCAAGGAAGTATCTGCCTCTGGAGTAGGGAGCATGCAATAGGGAGCACGCTCGGATCATCCAACAGTTACAAGGCGTACCGCTTAAACGCTACACGTAGAGGAGATACATTCTCTACAACACGAATTATAATTTTGTATTACGTGTTGACAGAGACTTTGTCAAACTAGGACGATAAATGCTCCTTGTTGATTCACGTCTGGAGGTTCATAACCGTGGGTTGAAGCAAGCCCGGCTGCTGTTGAGACGCTGTTCACCAATAAGGGTCCATAGGTGGCTTGCACTGAATCAATGATGCACTCCCAGAAGGCCGTGATGGTTATAGTTTAAAACATTCCTTTCGTGGAGAGATCGATAAATGAAATATGTAAAGTCTGAATTCTTTCATAGCAAGGAGGTAATTTTAAGAGTACATTTAAAATGCATTTTTTTTACAATTTTGTGTTCAGTTACAAGGCAGAGCACATCGAGTAGATACATTCTACCCAACGCTAATTAGGATTTTGTATGACGTCTTATGTTGGTGAACTAGGACAAGAAATGTTCCTTGCTGATGAACGTCTGGATGTTGACAACCGTGGGTAGAAGCGAGCCCTGACTGCTGTTGAGACATCGTGCACAAGAACCGGTCCACAGCTGCCTCGCACTGAGTCACTGCTGCACTAGTCATGGACTCGCACAAGGCCGTGGGATTTATATTTTGTGTAAAACGTTCCTTTGTTTCGTGGAGAGACGATTAAATGAAAGACGTCTCGTCTGCTGATCTTGTTCATATCTGTGTACATCGATGTCCCACATTGCTTACCACATTTAAATGTTAGTTTTGGAGCTTTCGTGACTGCAGGAATTATTCTTTGGTTCTTTCGGTAAAGTCACGTCTAAAGATAAAATAATAAATTGAATAATAGCATATTACGACGTTTCGATTGCAACACAAGCAATCATCATCAGGCATAAAAGAAATAGCAACAAAAATCTAACTAGAAAACTATAGACAGACACACAAGCAGACAGACATCACAAGGACACACAGAGAGAATACATCGGCACAAAGAGAGAGGTCGTTTCTGTGACGGGGCCTTAAATATAGATCTGTCTGATTGTGTGTCTGTCTATAGTTTTATGGTTAGATTTTTTATTTCTTTTATACCTGATGACGATTGCTTGTGTTGCAATCGAAACGTCGTATGCTATTTTTAAATTTATTATTTTATCTTTTTACGTCACTTTACCGAAAGAACCAAAGAGTCATTCCTGCAGTCACGAAAGCTCCAAATAAAGATATTCGCTGGAGGATGTTTGCGATGCCCTTTCGTTCCACCAGGCGGCGCTGTGAGCCACGATGTTAAAAATCTCCGAAATCTGGATCGACCATATGAACGTGGACTTTCCACCACTGAATGAGAACTTGATGATGAGCACCCAATTACAGATGCCCAGTGGACTGTGTCAAAGTCATTTCCCACCACATCTCCCCCCCCCCATCTCTCTCCTCCACCCTCTCCCTGTCTCTCTCCCCGTTCTCCCTCCCTCACCGCGCTCACACCCCACCACGTGCGCTGACTCCCTCCCCGCAGCGCCCACGTGGATGTTGCACTGACACGGCGCGCTCAGGGCGGTGCTCCTCACTCGCGTGCAGAGTGCACCACGGGGTGACCAGCCCCTCCCCACCCAGCCCCTCCTCACCCAGCCCCTCCCCACCCAGCCCCTCCCCACCCAGCCCCTCCTCACCCTCCCCACCCAGCTCCTCTTCACCCTCCCCACCCAGCCCCTCCCCACCCAGCCCCTCCTCACCCTCCCCACCCAGCCCCTCCCCACCCAGCCCCTCACCCTCCCCACCCAGCTCCTCCTCACCCTCCCCACCCAGCCCCTCCCCACCCAGCACCTCCTCACCCTCCCCACCCAGCTCCTTTCTACCCAGCCCCACCCTCCCCACTCCCCATCCTCCCCACCCAGCTCCACCCTCCCCACCCTCCCCACCCCTCCCACTCCCCACCCAGCCTCACCCTCCCCACCCAGCCCCTCCTCACCCAGCCCCACCCTCCCCACCCAGCCCCACCCTCCCCACCCAGCTCCTCCCTACCCAGCCCCACCTTCCCACCCAGCCCCTCCCCACCCAGCCCCACCCAGCCCCACCCTCCCCACCCAGCCCCACCCTCCCCACCCAGCCCCTCCCCACCCAGCCCCACCCAGCCCAGCCCCACCCTCCCCACCCAGCCCCACCCAGCCCCTCCTCACCCTCCCCACCCAGCCCCACCCTCCCCCCCCACCCTCCCACCCAGCCCCACCCTCCCCCCCACCCTCCCCACCCAGCCCCACCCTCCCCACCCAGCCCCACCTTCCCCACCCAGCTCCACCCTCCCCACCCAGCCCCACCCTCCCCCCCCACCCTCCCCACCCAGCCCCACCCTCCCCCTCCACCCTCCCCACCCAGCCCCACCCTCCCCCCCCACCCTCCCCACCCAGCCCCACCCTCCCCACCCAGCCCCTCCCCACCCAGCCCCACCCTCCCCACCCAGCCCCACCCAGCCCCACCTTCCCCACCCAGCCCACCCTCCCCACCCAGCCCCACCCTCCCCACCCAGCCCCACCCAGCCCCACCTTCCCCACCCAGCCCCACCCTCCCCACCCAGCCCCACCCTCCCCACCCAGCCCCACCCAGCCCCACCTTCCCCACCCAGCCCCACCCTCCTCACCCTCCCCACCCAGCCCCTCCCCTCTCCACCCAGCCCCACGCCTCCCATTTTTTTATGCACGACGGACGGACGGACACAACAATCCCCTGTGGGCTGGTGTAACCAGGAGGTTCCCAGCGGTGTAAAGTGAGTCCAGCTCAGGCACCGAGAGCAGTGCGGCTGATGGAGGTGGTCACTGACAGCGGCAGTGGGAGATGTCCCCCCAGACGCGCGCTTTGTGTGTGTCGGTGTCGCCACGCGCTGTCACCTGTGGCTCTCTACTGAGTTCATGGGCTCTTATGAACACTGCCAAATGTGATTCTGCCTTTGTGAGTTATGAACCGAGTTTCACTGCAAGGCAACGTTCAATTAATAGAATGGTAAATGCAAAGTCGTATTAAATTTTGACTTAAAACTTTCGTGACTGCAGGAATTCAAGTTTTTGGTTCTTTTTGTAAAGTCACGAAGATAGAAAGTAAAAAAATAATAAAAGCAAAACACTAAATTTATTATTTAGACTTCAAACTTATTATTTTTAATAAAATGTAATTTTATTATTTTTATTATTTATTTTCCATCTCCGTGACTTTACCTGTAAGAACCAAGAATATTAAAGTTTAAAGTCAAAATTCACCCTCCACTCACCCACCCAATCACGAAAGCCGGGGGGGGGGGGGGTGACACCACGTGACCCACAACCCCCCGTGGAAAAGACGCTGCCAACCGATCATTCGCCTACCGCATTCGTTAACACATTCACCCATCATCTCTGCCTTGACGCAATCCACAACATTTATATACTTAAAACACCCCTCCCTCCCTTCCCCTAATAAATAATTATTTAATTGTACACATTTTAAACGAGATTAAACCCATACTTACAATATTGTATACGTAAGTTTTTATTATTGCATCGTGACGAAACTGGCTGCGAGGAATCAGCGGCTTTGTCCCCCTCGTGCGCTTTGCAAATCTGGCTTCGCGCCAAACTCGCTAATTCGCGTTAATCGACAAAAGTTTAACTTGATGCAACTTCACAGTTATACAAAGTTGGCGTTCACTTCCCTCACGTTTGAGGGAAATCCCTCATCGTTGTTGTTATCGTCGTCATCGCGGCTCTTATCCGCGTGTTTTTTTAGTTTTATTTCTCGTTGGTGGCTTGTGGTTGTTGTATTGGGGGGGGTGAGAGATTTCAGTTGACATGCCGAGGCTACTCAGGTGCGTGAGTGGCTCTGTGGCTGATTCATAACAGAGAGGGAGTTTGTTGTTGTTGGTTGGGGCAGATCGCGTCAATGTGTAAATGTTGTGTCGTTAAACTCGCCACCACCCGACACAGCAACTGGTGAGGGGGTGGTCACGTGAACAGAACGTGGCCAATTCGTCACTAGTACAGCACGAGTGTGTGTAGTGTATAGTGTAGTGTATAGTAGTATAGTGTAGTAGTGTAGTGTATAGTAGTGTATAGTGTAGTGTATAGTAGTATAGTGTATAGTAGTATAGTGTATAGTAGTATAGTGTAGAGTGTGTATAGTGAATGTCTAGTAGTGTATAGTAGTGTAGTGTCTAGTAGTGTATAGTGTAGTGTATAGTCGTGTATAGTGTAGAGTAGTGTACAGTGTAGTGTATAGTAGTGTAGGTCCTATAGTGTAGAGTAGTTTATAGTGTGTGTACAGTGTAGTGTCTAGTAGTGTATAGTGTAGAGTAGTGTATAGCAGTGTACAGTGTAGTGTAGAGTGTAGAGTAGTGGTGCTAGTAGTGTAGTGTATAGTAGTGTAGAGTAGTTTATAGTAGTGTAGTGTCTAGTAGTGTATAGTGTAGTGTATAGTAGTGTAGTGTATAGTAGTGTAGTGTATAGTAGTGTAGTGTCTAGTAGTATATAGTGTAGTGTCTAGTAGTATAGTGTATAGTAGTGTAGTATACAGTGTAGTGTACAGTGTAGTGTATAGTGTAATTGATGACATTGGTACATCGGATCAGTTGGGACAGTGTTGGCGGGCTACGTGTCATGGCAGTTAGTTGGTGTCACTTCACGTTCGTTGATTGGCCCGGAGTCATGTTCATCGATTACGACGAGTTTCAATGCAGCCTCAATGTCACTGATTGACAACCGCCTTTGCAGATCGATAGGCACTGCCATGGCACTTGCTTTGCATTGTGTCATTGTAATTCAGTGGCACGGGTGTCCTGGCAGTACAGCAAGTGGGCCCGTGAATCCATGTACGTAATGTGAGTTATTCCTGAATTGATCTTTCATTGTTTTTCTTTTATCCAAATGATTGGTGTTGCAGATTCAAGAAATTTGATTATACTCAGCCTGAGGACTTTGAAGACGACGGTGAGTAGAATGTGAGGTATCTATACATATGATGGTTATGGGCAGACGACGTGGTGGACAGTAGTGATGGTTACGATTGTAATTATGGTCATTGACTCGTTGGCTTATTTAAATGATTACAAGTCACATTTCATTACCAAAGTAAAATCGCATTAGATCCATCCGCAATGGAGCTGCCGTGGTTAGCGCGGTGGGCTTGCAATCCAGAAGCCGCTGGTTCAACTCCATATCCCGACGTGGCAAGTCTCTTAAATCCCCTCCCCACCTCTCTTCCACCCAGCGGTGTCAATGAGTTCACCGCGCTTGGTCGTGTGTGGTCGAGGAGGCGCTTTGCCGCCTCTACCAATGTGTCTGCGCAGCGTGGGAGAGTAGGCAATTTCCTCTTTTCAGCTCCCTCTTGTGGAGGCCCTCTGCACCGGTAGTAAAATCTCACCGTAAACTATTTCCAATTCCCGACTTTCATAACCGCCATTTGATTCCGAAAATGGTTATCGGTTTAACAAACCCAGCGATGTACGCGCGTCAATGTGTGTGCGTGTTGCATCGCCACAGACGGTGACTTCTCATCGGCCTCTCTTCCGCCAAGCAAAATGTCTCAAGCGGTGACCAATTCTGACGATGAAAATGGCGACAAGGCAAAGCCTGCAAAGAAGGCCTTGAGCGGAACCAAGAAGTCCCGTCAAGTCACGGCCTTGAACACAGCAGCAGGAACAGCAAGAGACGGAAGGTAATACTATACACTACACTGTACACTACTATACACTACACTAATATACACTACACTATACACTACTCTACTATACACTACACTACTATACACTACACTATACACTACACTGTACACTACTAGACACTACACTACTATACACTACACTATACACTACACTACTATACACTACACTATACGCTACACTATACACTACACTACTATACACTACACTATACACTACTAGACACTACACTATACACTACTCTACACTATACTACACACTACACTATACTACACACTACTCTACACTATACAATACACTGTACACTACTATACACTACACTATACACTACTCTACACTATACACTACTATACACTACACTGAATAATACTCTACACGACACTATACTACTATGCACCACTACTGTACACTACACACTACTCTACATTATACTATAACCTACTCTACACTACACACTACTGTACACTACACTATTATACACTACACTACTGTACACTACACTATACTGCTGTACACTACACTACTGTACACTACACTATACTGCTATACACTACACACTACTACATTACTATTATTGTGCCGTTACATCATGACAAGATGTAAATGCGTGTCCCTTAGAGACGCTCACCAGATGGAGTGCATCACCTCGTCATTGTTTTACAAGTCAGCGTTGTTTGTATTGTTTCTGTTGCATCTCATGGATTCGCAGTTGCTTCCGACAGCCACTGCAATGGTAACGAAAGAACAGATTCTTGAGCCGAATTGCAATCCAAATCATGGCAATTCATGAAACCATCAGGAGGGAAATTCCTTCCATGCCTAGTTTGGATTCACTCCTTCCAGCTGCTCCATCATGTTATGTAGCAACCTCTTATTTATAACATTACTAGCGGTAAGTACCCGGCGTTGCCCGGGCGTAAAAGGCAGACACACATGTAGACTTACACACAGACATCGACCTACACACATAGAAACACATCGACTTAGATGCACACACACATATGGTTAAGTGCAGGATGTATCGTTAGCAGGCCAGCCTAAATGTTTGTAACCAGCGAAGATGTTCCATTAGGGGGGTGCATGTTTTGCAAGCGTAGAGAAGGGAGGGAATTACCGTGGCTGAGAAGACCTGGTGCTTCATGCGGAGCGAGAGACCAGGTAGCTTCCACACAGCGTAACGCAGCCGATGAAAAGATAATGGCGCCCGACTAATTTGGAGTGAGACCTCTGCTGTCAAACTGGAGCCGGTCATGAGCACACTGGCCAGGTATGGGAATCTCTCCAACTCTCCACAACTGCCGCATCACCAATTGTAAGTTGTGGGGCTGGATTGTTCGATGGTATAAAATACCCAGGCAGATGGTTAGTTTTGGTGGGGCTGATGGTGAGGCCCCACCTCTTAGTGACAAGCTCCAGGTTCAGCAGCAGTGAGCAGCAATCACCAGAGCATCGGCATACATAACATGGTTGAGCAATAGGGAGGCATCCCTTGACCGCACCCGGGCGTCGATCAGCCTCTTATTGTATCTGTACCATATGGTAATTCCACCGGTATAGGTCACTGAAGGCTTCACGAACTACGTGGTCAAAAGATATGTAAAATAATGTGGGAGCCAGAGGACATCCCTGTCACACCCCAAGGTGTAGAGGGAATGGCTCTGACTGACGGCCACGTAGTTTGACGTGGGGCCGCTCACCATCATGAAGGTCCTAAGGATCGTGAGCAAAGGGTGAGGGACTCCGAAAGCACGAAGAACAACCCAGAGGCCAGGCCTACTGATGGTATCATAGGCCTTGAGCAGGTCAATAAAGCACATACATTCACTCGCACGCACACATGGACCTACAGACACGCAAAGAAATGGACTTACACTTACTCACAAGGAGCAACGCACACAAAGCGACTAACACACACGCACATGGGCTGAGACGCACACATATATCGACTCACACAAACACATCGACTTACACACACATATATGGACTCACACACACTTGACATACACACGTGGAGTTACACAGACATATCGACGTACACACATACAGGGACTCACACACACACATACACACCGACTCACACACAGACATACGTGGACTGACACACACACATTGACGTAAACACACATTTAAAGTTCAAGTTCATTTATTAGGTATAGCCCTGTGAGCCACACACACACATATGGACTAAGACACACACACATGGACTGACGCACACATACATATGGACTCACACACGCATAGACATCCACTTTAGATACACCCACATGGAGTTACACACACATATATGGACGTACACACATACAGCGACTCAGACACACACACATGGAATCACACACAGACATACGTGCACTAACACACACATTGACATAAACAAAGATCCCCCGTATAGCCTTAACAGACTGTAGGGGCAAGTGCTGTTAACGAGCACCTATGAAGGCCGGAACGGTACATGAGGGGGTAGGTGGCCAGCACCACGCCCGACCGCCTTTGTCTCCCCAGTGGCGATGTTTACACACCGCACCAGGTACTCATTTAAGGCTGAGTCGACCTAGGGGAGGCCCAGGACCGGTTCAGATAATCGTCACTGGTGTTAGCCGTGAGCGGGAATCGAACCCGGGTCGCCAGGTTCATAGCGCAGCGCGCTAACCGCTACACTACCGCTCCCCACACACATGTACTTACACACACATGTACTTACACACACATGTACTTACACACACATGTACTTACACACACATGTACTTACACACATACATAGACTGACACACACATGGATTAACACACACATGTCGACTCACACACGCGCACTGACTTACACACACACATCGAGTGAGACACACACACATGTATGGACTTACACACACATGTGGACTTACACACACACACATATGGACTAACACACACATACACATCGACTGACACACATAGACACACGAATACACATACACACTCAGATGGAGCCATGCACACACATCGACTAACACACACACACATGGACTAACACACACACACATGGACTAACACACACACAGCTACTGATACGCACACAAATGGACTTACACGCACACTTGGACTGACACACACACACAAACACTTTGACGTACACACACACATCGGGCGTTGTCCGTTCGAAAAAGACAGACATGGAGTTAAAGACACGCATGGCTCTACACGCACAAACATATGGACTCAAAGACACACACGTGGACTCATACACACACATCGATGGGCACAACAATCCCCGATGATGGCACAGCTATCAGTATCGCAGTACTACGTATGAGTAAATAGCGTGACGTGAGCGATGGAAACAATAGAGATGCATTTAAGAAATAAGCAGAGATAAGTGTAAATGAAAGATAAACAATGAACCAGAGTTGGTATGTGCACACAAAGATATATATATAGTAATATCTGGCAACGTATTTGTTTCATAATATTAAGCAATGAAGCATATTTTTTATCAGCACACAAACATTATTATTGTAATGTTTGTAAACTAATGTGTTTAACAATAGTAAACAATGGACTTGAGTTGTTAGCGTAAGAAGCAAGGAACTCTGTACTTAGCATAGGCGTGTTGAGGCCTTGTGCCATGCTTAGCCCCCGTCCTGGCCTACATTGGCGAGGCGGCGGAGTTGGCACGTTGCCAGGCTAGGGGCTGGGCCGCTACCCCCCCCCCCCCCCAGCATCCCCCGCCCGTGCAAGAATAATGGTATGTAAGCAGTAAAATATTATTATCTACGGAGTCTGTAGTATAAAGTGGACGCATCGTGTTGGGGGGGGGGCGAAGAGGACATGACACTGTGAAGAAATGTCCGCAGAGTTACGTATGTACGTCTTGCCTGCTGTAAAACGCGTAAAAGGAAATGAGCTCGTGCGAACGCGCATCACTTGGCAGTGTCTACCCCCCCCCCCCCCACGCAATTGGCGTCAGTTGGTACGGTCGATGTCGAGCAATAAGTAAGTAATTAATAATAGAAACCGCACAAATGTGTTAATTAAACAACTTTAAACTTTACGGATGGGGAAACGGAATAGCCTATTCCCACCGCGGGGCTTAGGGCGTGCCGCCTGCCAATTTTATTTCTATGTGAAGCCCACCGTCCAAGAGCCAAATCCCCCGCAAGCGCGCGGAGACTCTTATATATAAGAAGAAAAGAAGATTGCACTGCCCACACCAACCTCTGTGCATTGTCGTCGTTTGCAATCGCACTTTGCGCCACTCTGCGCAGACCGTCCCTGGACGACGAGCGTCTCTTTGAGAGGGAGCTCAAGGAGGTCCTTGCCCTCGCTGGTGATCAGACGGAAGTGGCGGCGTCTTCGCGGGAGAGTTCACAGGAAGCCGTGGGCAGTGCCACCGTCAACACGGACGACCCACCCGGTATGAGACTCTACAGATTTGTGGCTTTCTGTATGTTTGCACGTGTGTGGACATGTATGATGCTCACTGCCAACACCAGTAACGATTATATGAACCAGTCCTGGGCCTCTCCGAGGTCGACTCAGCCTCAAATGAGTACTTGGTGCAATTCCAGGCGTGGTGCTGGCCATCCACCCCCATGTATGCCGTGCCGACCTTCATACGTGCTCGCTCACGGCAGCTGCCACAACAGCCTCTGAATGGCTGTACGGGGAATCTATGTGTTTGTACGGTGGCTAGGAGATGTTTCACTTCCTCGTCTGGTGTACAGAAGGTCGTGCGTTCGATCCCGACCCTGACGCCTGCTGCTGTATATTTGGAGTTTGCGTGTCTCTCCCCGTGGTCACGTGGATTTTTCTTCGGGTCCTCCAGTTTTCCCTCTACATTTAGAATATTTCGCCGCGATACATCTCCACGTGATAATTGCTCACTTTCTTGAGCTACCATTTGTGATAGCCAAGTCGCTTCTGAAGAAGAGACATTTGGCTCAGTGGGCCTTACCTGATGACACAAAGTTGTTTAGTTTTGCATGGCAGTGCCAGGCCACTGAGGATGCTCATGTGTTGCCCTCTGTTCAAACCACACAGCAGTCTCCTGCTGGCTTTTTCCTAAATCGTATCGTATTCTTTATTGATTTTTCAAAGTCGAGATAAAATCTTGAATTGAAGCTTTAGTTGACTCTGTAGCACTATCACTACGACTGTATTGTTCCCAAAAAAAAATTTTCAATAGTAATATTTGGCAAACATTCAATACGTGCCATGACCACATTGGAATACTTGCTTTTATTTGGTAAAGTAATTCTGACCGATCAGAAATATGAAACAACAGTGTCCACAATGCAGCGACCACGACGACGACGGGTAATCACATGTTGTCTAAAACACGACAGACAACGAGACGGGCGAGTCCTCGGAGTCCGCTGGGAAGTCCGACAGCGATGACAGCGACCACAAGAAGCCCTTCTGGAAGTTCAAGGTGCCTAGGGTCACCGCCGCCACCGCCAACAGGAGAGGGAGCAAAGCCGCCGTGGCCAGGGGCAGCAGAACAACGGGCGCGGCGCCTGGAGCCGGGGCGGATGTCGGGCCAGATCCTGCCCCTCGGCAATCAGCGAAGCGCCTCCCCCCGCCCGCGTTCAACGAAGCCGGCGTCGCGGATCGTGCCACCGCATCGCCTCTACCCAAGTGGGTTCCTCCAGGTAAGGACAAAGCATCGAAACCACGGCCGGCACAAGCGCACGTGTTTCTAACTCGCACGCCTTTCACGTTTTCCCACGATGAAACCATCCATGGATGTGCCTCACCTCCACTGGGTCTGTCTAGGAAGCTAAGCAGGGATTTGAGCCTGCTAAGTACAATCTTAATTTGGAGCTTTCGTGACTGCAGGAATGACTCTTTGGTTCTTTCGGTAAAGTCACGTATAAAGATAAAATAATAAATGAAATAATAGCATACGACGTTTCGACTGCAACACAAGCAATCATCATCAGGAATAAATGAAATAGAAACACAAATCTAGTATACTTAGAAATGGAATGTAATACAACAGAGAGTCGGATAACATAACAGTCTACACCCTACCTGGTTGATTATGTTCTTCCTGAGAATACTACATTTGAGAGAGAGAGATAAAAACACAGAACCAGAAACATATAGACAGACATATAAGGAGACAGATATCACAGAGATACATAGAGAGAGGGAACAAACATAGGCACACAGAGAAAGCAACGTCTCTGTATCGAGGCCTTGATGAGTGATGACCACCGTAGCTCTCCGGGTGATGTAGGTGTGAGAGCGCGAGATGGTCTGCACCTGGCAGTGCCGAGTGTTGCTACCTCGCCGTGAGCGACACTCACGGCGGAGTGGGAACACGTCCACTTGCGGGGTCGACGGAGCGAGGATATCCGAGTGTGTGTGCTAGATTCATTGTTGTGCGAGCGTGAGGGATGGCGGCAGCTTCGGAGAGGCCTTCATCTCGCAGTGGATAGAGCATGTCTGAGTGTGTGTACGCGGAATGCTAATGGAGCAGACAAAACTCTTCAAAGGAAGCAGAAAAAACTAAAAAAGTTTCAAAAAGAGAATGTTTTTTTATCGAATTGTGACTCCAAATGACGACGTTCTTCTACTTACTTTGGAGGAGTCAATGGTCACGTGGCAACTAAGTATGTGTAATCCTCGGAGTAACTTTACAATAATGATGAAAAATCCCACAATGGTTTGCAGTCCTTTGTTTATCCACCCAAGGATGAAGGCCTTTCCATGCCACGGCAGTCACCAAAAATAATGACGACTTAAAACATTTAAAATGTGAGTTAGCGTGTGTTACTGTCGTAGCCTAACCCCAAAAAACCCTTTAACCACATCAGGTCCGGCCTTGCATCTTGGCCTCTCGAAACGAGCCAAGCTGACGCCTCTCCACCCTGACTCAACATGAAACCACCACGGATCACCACAGATCACCACGGACCACCACAGCCCGCCACAGCCACCAGCCACTGACTCTTTCAACATGCCATGACATGTCCCAGTCAGCCACTAAGCCATTCCACTTGCCACGGTCTGTGAGTGATACATTCCAAACACCGAGCACTACCACAGTTTGCCACTGAACCATGGCCTTGTCTGGGACAAGCACTGCCCCATTCAACCGCCAAGGGCTACTACCACTGACAGCCCAAGTGCAACTCAACTTGCCATTACTCAGCGTATACAAGACCCGCCATGCCTCAATAGGTGCGGTCTGCTGTAAGCTCACCTGACTTGCCACCGTAGAGATTGCCACAGTCCGCTGTGAGGTGACTGCTCGCTGCCTGCAGCCACGGCCTAAAGCACGGCTGCTAGACTGACTTGAACCACCGCCGAAGACAACCTCAGCTGCCGTGGCTGAAATCTGAGGCACAGTTTAACAGTGAAAGCCCTTGATTCCAATTCAATAGCACGTTTTTTGTTAGCACATGGATGAAAATCATCTGAATAACTTAGTTTTAATGCTTTTCGTTAGAGTCTGTAGAGCAGTTTCGTTCTGCATTTTGTTTATTGTTATATAGCACGAGTGTTTGGTGTAAACTTTAACGCAAGACTGGTTATAATTCTGTATGACTTCACGAGATATTGGCCGGAACTAGAAATGTTTTCATCCTGGCCTCACTGCACAACTCTCAACCCATTGTCCTGAAATTTAAGACGTGGCCCCAAATTCAAACGGCTGTTATCTTTCGATTAAAAGCTTTCGTGACTGCAGGGATTCATCTTCTTGGTTCTTTCGGTAAAGTCACGTAGAATGGAAATAATAAAATAATAAAAATTAAACATTATAAAATACAATTCTCACGACGTTTTGGCCACAACGCAAGCAGAAGAACAGGTGAAGAACAGGTCTGTCGGAAAGACAGACGCTGTCTTTCCGACAGACCTGTTCTTCTGCTTGCGTTGTGGCCGAAACGTCGTGAGAATTGTATTTTAATATGTTTTATTTTTATTATTTTATGATTTCCCTTCTACGTGACTTTACCGAAAGAACCAAGAAGCTGTTAACTTGCAGCTACACACCGATATTGTGTTCCCAGGACGCGCAGCCCAAGTTTGCGTCTGCGAGAGAAGAGCTACAGATTCTCCTCGCATTATACGGCTTCCTGTTTGTGCGATTTTGCGCTGTTTATGGGGCAAGCCGGTTCATACCCAAAATTCGCGAGATGCGGTTTCACTTAAGTCACGTGCGGCTACGCGCTCGGATGTAGGACAAGATTGTGTGTGTGTACTGTCCACACTACTCGGCAGGCAGCTGTATCCTTGTGCGGTGTCGCTTTGTGTGCCCTTTTTGAAACGCATCTTCTACTAGCGCAGACAGCGAGGGAAACCTGTACATTGCACTTGTTAATTTTGACTTGCATCTAGAAGGGTTTAGGGGGGTCTGGATGCAATGTGACTTCGTGCTCCTTTACCAAAAGACATTCCAAACTCTTGCCCTCAGAAATACAATCCAGGTTTTAATGCACACACACACACAAGTAAGATGAGTGCAGTCACAGGTAACGGCAGTGTTTGTTTTAAAGCTTTCGTGACTGCAAGGATAATAAAAATATAAACCAATTAAATTCTCACGACCTTTCGACTGCAACACAAGCAATCACCGTCAGGTGTGAAAACCACAGCAAGTAAATTTTAAAAAAATTGTATAATTTTATTTCGATTTAAAGCTTTCGTGACTGCAGAGATTCATCTTCTTGGTTCTTTCGGTAAAGTCATTCTACGTGACTTTACCGAAAGAACCAAAAAGATAATTTTATTGTTTTATATTTTTCTTATTTCCCTTCTACGTGACTTTACCGAAAGAACCAAGAACACGGTGTTGTTTGTATCTTCATGGAGAAGACGGGCCAGTGTGCAGTGACTTGGAATAGGTCACACGACGGTGTGTAGCGCTGGTTGCTGGCAACAAGGGGGCCTGCAGTTGAAGTCAGCCCGGTGTGTCAGCAGGTCAGGGGATCGGCTGACAGAGGGGACGTGAAGTAAGCCGGGAACCTTCTGGCAGGGTCCTAGAAGGGGGCGTTGTTGTTCTTCTTGGTTCTTTCGGTAAAGTCACGTAGAAGGAAAATAATAAAATAATAAAACATAAAATTATTCTCACGACGTTTCGGCCACAACGCAAGCAGCCGTCTTCAGGTGGAGAATTATTTTATGTTTTATTTGTATTATTTTCTTTCTACGTGACTTTACCGAAAGAACCAAGAAGATTAATCCCTGCAGTCACGAAAGCTTTAAATCGAGATTTGTCGTTGTTGTTGTTTGAAGTGGAATCCATGGAGCTGCACAAGTCTACGTCATCACCTTCGGCATCGTCTGCATCGTTGTTGGCCAGGCAGCCTGTTGCTGTCCTGACCCTGGCATCGTTGCCTGTGACGGCGATAATAAAACAGAGTGCCTCCTCAATACGACTCGTGTCTCTCTAAAGTTTCTTGTCTCTCTAAACTAATTCAGCATCAAAGGGAGGGGATAGGGGTAGCATTAATAAAGGGAAGGAGTGTTAATAGTATGTAGCTGCTGATGCTGAATTAGTACTATTCACATACCTGCATTTCCCATATCCTCTATGCTTAATACAATGAACAAAGTAATATATAGTATCGTAATTGTATAGTAAATAAATAACAGTGTGATACACAGGGTGAGTAGAATAATACACAGTGTTATAGTAATACAGTATATAATTTAATGTTGGGTTTGTCTATGGCAGTATATAGTACGGTGTAGACTCGTGTGATGTAAGAGAATAAAGTTTAGATGGAAGCATATTATATAATTTTTACGAGGTAGAATTGTAATGTATTACTTACTGTTAGTAACTCAGCTTATTGTAAAGTATAGTAAGTATACTGATGGTGCTATGTAGTTTATACTTTAGTTGTTTATGTAGTTTATACTTTAGTTTTTTACGTGGTTGTTTAGTAACTGCAGCTACATACTATGAACATTCCTTTCCTTTGTTAATTCTACCCCCTTCCCCCTCCCTTTGATGCTGCTGATCCTGCATAATGCACGGGCATAACTATTAACTTGAAACCCTCCATCCACCTCCTACGCATTTTTCATATGCTAAATTACTCTTGATATGCAAATTATGTTGTTAGGCGCTCTTCTTCCCACCCACCCCCCTCCAACGCAGCTTATATATACGCTCCTAGCTTGGTGGTGTTCATTCTTCACCTGAGGACGGCTACTTGCGTTGTGGCCGAAACGTCGTGAGAATTATTTTATTATGTTTATTTTTATTATTTTATTACTTCCCTTCTACGGGACTTTACCGAAAGAACCAAGAAGTAGAAGATACGTGGGATCGATTCCCGCATTCTCCAAGCGCAATATTTTTTAAAATCAAATTTAAATGTTACTTCCAGCGTTAGTGTCTGTGACATCTTCACATTGGTGAACCAGCCTGGAAGTGCACTGACCTCTTGTCGCTCTCGATGTTGCTGTTTTGAAGCTCCTGTTAAGACGTTAGAGATGTGACGAGAAATAAAAAAAATATAAAAAATATTATCGAGCTTGGCAGGAGTGGAACAGTCAGCCGTGTGCCCCGTGACGTCACAGACCCCACCACGTGACTCGCACGCCCCCCAGGGGACCTGAACGTCGGCTGAGCCGCAGTGTTGAGTCTACGGCGCAGCGCGCAGTCTTATCAGTTCTACGGAATCCGAGTCGCACTCGCGTCACGTGGTCGCCTATCCGCACTACGTATTATAAACGCGCCCTGCCAATCTCACGAGATCGCAGCTGGCCTGCAGCCTCCTGCCCGAGGTATCGGCACGCGACGTCGGACCTCCTCCTGCTGCTGCTGCACTCCACACGAGGACATGTTGAGTGTGTGAGCTCACAACGACGGAGAACATCACTCAAGAACCCCTCCCCAAGACGTCGACGCAGCGTTGCGCCGGTGAGCCCTGCGGTAAGGCCTAGTCCCGGGGAGTGCCACCGGTCTCAGCTAGATTGCTTAGCCGGCCGAGGTCGCACCTTGGCCGGCTGGGGTGGGCCTGGCATACCCCCCCCCCCCCGTGACTGCGAGAGTGAGACTTTAGACAAAGGTGCCCCGTGTAGCCTCTAGCAGGCCTGTAGGGGCAAGTGCTGTTAGTAGCACCTATACACAGACAAAGGTGCCCCGTGTAGCCTCTAGCAGGATGTAGGGGCAAGTGCTGTTAGTAGCTATACACAGACAAAGGTCCCCCGTGTAGCCTCTAGCAGGATGTAGGGGCAAGTGCTGTTAGTAGCACCTATACACAGACAAGGTGTCCCTTGTAGCCTCTAGCAGGCTGTAGGGGCAAGTGCTGTTAGTAAGCACCTATACACAAAGGTCCACCGTGTAGCCTCTAGCAGGATGTAGGGGCAAGTGCTGTTAGTAGCTATGCACAGACAAAGGTCCCCCGTGTAGCCTCTAGCAGGATGTAGGGGCAAGTGCTGTTAGTAGCTATACACAGACAAGGTCCCCCGTGTAGCCTCTAGCAGCTGTAGGGGCAAGTGCTGTTAGTAGCTATACACAAAGGTCCCCCGTGTAGGTGATGGTTGGTGATAGTTGGTGATGGTGGTGATGGTGGTGGTGATGGTGGTGATGGTGGTGGTGATGGTGGTGGTGATGGTGATGGTGGTGGTGATGGTGGTGGTGGTGGTTGGTGATCGTTGTGATGGTGGTGATGGTGGTGATGGTGGTGATGGTGGTGGTGATGGTGGTGATGGTGGTGGTGATGGTGGTGTCGGTGATGGTGTTGGTGGCGGTGATGGTGGTGGTGGTGGTGGTGGTGGGATGTTGTGATGGTTGGTGATGTGGTGATGGTGGTGATGGTGGTGATGGTTGTGATGGTGGTGGTGATGGTGGTGATGGTTGGTGATGGTTTGTGATGGTGGTGGTGATGGTTGTGATGGTGGTGGTGATGGTGGTGATGGTTGGTGATGGTTGTGATGGTGGTGGTAGTGGTGATGGTGGTGGTGATGGTGGTGGTGATGGTGGTGGTGATGGTGGTGATGGTGTGATGGTGGTGATGGTTGTGATGGTGGTGGTGATGGTTGTGGTGGTGATGGTGGTGGTGATGGTTTGTGATGGTGGTGATGGTGGTGATGATGGTGTGATGGTGGTTGGTGATGGTGGTGATGGTGGTTGTGATGGTGGTGATGGTTGGTGGTGGTGGTGGTGATGATGGTGGTGATGGTTGGTGATGGTTGTGATGGTGGTGGTGATGGTTGTGATGGTTGGTGATGGTTGTGATGGTGGTGGCGGTGGTGGTGGTGATGGTGGTGGTGATGGTGGTGATGGTGGTGTGATGGTGGTGTGGTGGTGGTGATGGTGTGGTCATGGTGGTGGTTATGGTGGTGGTTATGGTGGTGGTGGTGGTTGTGATGGTGGTGGTGATGGTGTGATGGTGGTGGTGATGGGTGTGATGGTGGTGGTGATGGTGATGGTGGTGGTGATGGTGTGATGGTGGTGGTGATGGTGGTGATGGTGGGTAGTGATGGTGGTGATGGTGGCTGGTGATGGTGGTGATGGTGGTGGTGATGGTGGTGATGTGTGTGATGGTGGTGGTGATGGTTGGTGATGGTGGTGTGATGGTTGTGATGGTGGTGGTGGTGATGGTTGTGATGGGTGGTGGTTATGGTGGTGGTGATGGTGGTGGTGATGGTGGTGGTGGTGGTGAGTTGGTGTGTTGAGGTGGTGGTGATGGTGGTGGGGTGATGGTTGTGATGGTGAGTAGGTGATGGTGGTGATGGTGGTCGATGTGGTCATGGTGGTCATGGACAGGTCGATGGTGGTGGTGCATGGTGGTGGTGATGGTGGTGGTGATGGTTGTGATGGTGGTGGTGATGGTGGTGATGGTGGTGGTGGTGGTGATGGTGGTGGTGATGGTGGTGGTGATGGTTGTGATGGTGGTGGTGATGGTGGTGGTGATGGTGGTGATGGTGGTGATGGTTGTGATGGTGGTGATGGTGGTGATGGTTGTGATGGTTCTGATGGTGTGGTGGTGGTGGTGATGGTGATGGTGGTGGTGATGGTTGGTGATGTTGGTGATGGTTGGTGATGGTTGTGATGATACAGGGAGCTGTTCTCACTGCATCACCACCCTCAACAGCAACAGCAACGACAACAAGAAGCCGCAGCGATCTGCCATGAAGCGAGGCGGCGGCGGCAGCAGAGACAGCGGAGGCGGCAGGAGGGCGGAGGAGCGGCTCGCACGGCCATCAGCGGGAGCCCCCCCGCAGAGCGGCGGCGGAGAGCGCCCCGGAGCGCGAGCTGGGGGGGGGGGGCGGCGAGGGGGAGAGGGGCGGAGGGCGCCGGGAGAGCGAGAGCGGTGGACGCGACGCGGCGTCACTCGTGGAACTCGTGGGACTCGCGAGAGCGGCAGACGCACACGCCGAGGGATGAACGCCAGACACCTCCAAGCAGAGGGGCTGCGGCGCACACAAGGGGGGATTGCAGTGGGAGGTTCGGGGGGGGCGCGGGGGGGGAGGGGGGGGGGAGACGGGAGGGGGGGGGAGGGAGGGCTCGGGGTGGGGAGCCGGGTCACGGAGAGGCTGCGGCGGGTCACGAGGGTGCTTGGCGACGTGGGGCTGGCGAGTCCCTTCGGGAGCGGAGAGCGCGGAGGAGAGCGGGGAACGGCCAGAGGGGGGGGCTCGGCCCCCCGGGGGCCCCCCCTCAGCATGCGTCTCGTTTGGCGACTGCCTGCCGCGCGACGACGGGGGGTTGGTGGCCGTGAGAGCCGCAAGTTCCCCGTTCCCACGGCGGGTTTCCCGAACTGTAGAGAGGATGGGGACGTCGTCAGCGGCCTGTTGATTATGACACTGGTCATAAACGCACTATCCTAAAAAATACAGCACCGTATGTAACACTAAAGCAGTCACTGACTCGCAACAACTGCAATCATAAGTGACAGAGTTAATTTCGGGTAAAATCAATGAAATGGGGAATGCCGATAGCATCAAATGAGATGTCTAAACAGCTGCAAAAGTCCAGGCCAGCATTTTTTTTTTTGTGTTGACCAGTGTCATCAATGCGTTATCCGCCCGAGTGTTGCCCTATCGCCAATGTGTTTATCTATATTTTGTTGACCAGTGTTATTGGTTGTTTATTGTTTATTGCTTGTCGGTGATTTTCGTGTTCACGTTTAAGAGATTAAACGTCCCTTCAATAGCATGACAGTGACACGGGTGTCTCCTACGCGTGTGTGCGTTGTGTTTACTAAACGCAATAGACAGGAACACATTACGTCAAGCTACATTTCGATTTAAAGCTTTCGTGACTGCAGGGATTCATATCTTGGTTCTTTCGGTAAACTCACGTAGAAGGGAAACAATTATTTATTCCATGGGAACCTCATTTGCCAGTAAAAATATGATAATTGTTTTTTCCCATTCTATCTGGCAACAAAACTGACACCTTTTTACGAGGAGTCATTTTTGCATAGACACAATACCTGCAGTCATATACAAACAAAAGAACATAACTCTGATAATGTGCACTGGCCTTGAAGTTGATTGGTCCACACCGAGACAGCTTTCCATAGAGCCTAGTCTCACATGGGTTGGACCAGATGACCCAAAAGGCGCACAATACGACGCCGATCGTGGAGGAGGAAGGCAGTGTCTCCGGGGACGCAGGCACGAGGGCGCGCGCCAAAGACACAAAGACAAAGATCACCCGTGTAGCCTGCACAGGCTGTTGGGGCAATTGCTGTTAGCGAGCACCTATAAGGCTCGAACGGGTGGAGGAGGGGGTGGGAGGCCAGCACCACGCCCGGCGCCTTTATCTCCCAGTGGCGATGTTTACACCGCACCAGGTACTCATTTGAGGCTGAGTCGAACCGGGGGAGGCGCAGTGCCGGTTCAGGTAATCGTCGCTGGTTTTGGCCGTGAGCGGGAATATAACTCGGGGATCCGGGTTCGTAGTGCAGCGCGCTAACCGCTTGCACCACCACTCCTCGCCACACTGACACACACACTGACAGCCTGACACACACACTGACACACATTTTTAGGACAAAATATATTTAATTACCAATTGCTTAATGGTGCAATGCAATCATCTGACCCATAGGTGGCAGCCATCTCAAGCCAGAGGACGAGAGAACTCTAGCCGCCACGCATATAAAGGATTTATAGTGAAAAACTTTGTTTTTACGGGTTATACTTGTTTTTTAGTTGAAGCGTAAATTATAGGAGGCGGCTATTTTATCTCGCTCCGTGTCTCGTTCCGTCGTTATTGCCGATATCAACCGCGTGGCCGGCACGGACGAGGAACGCGCGCAGTGCGATCCGCGTTGCGCGAGAGATGCCGACGAGAATTGGCAGCAGACAGAACTCCGATTTGCCACGGCGTCGTCCGGGTTCTATTTATTCGTTGCACCTTCGTTCGTTCATCATCAAAATCACACTTTTGTGCGTGCAGAACGGGCGCCGCTTAAACCGAGAAGGGGCATTCAAGGGCACGTGGGAGTTGGCGTCTCTGTCACGTGGTACGCGTCACTCGGTGTCTGCAACGTGACGAGTTTCTTCCGCTGCTGGAACTTCCCTTGGCTCGCCCGTCCAAGCTTCAATCTGACGTCGGGACGTTTCCAACAACAACAACAACACAAACACTCGGCGAGTCGGCGAGGGAGACGATGAAGGCGAGTTTACAAAGCGCGCTCACCCTCATCCATCAGTCACCTGTGTGAGTGCTAGGTGTGTGTGAGTGTTAGGTGTGTGTGAGTGTTAGGGTGTGTGAGTGTTAGGTGTGTGTGAGTGTAGGTGTGTGTGAGTGTTAGGTGTGTGTGTTAGTGTGTGTGTGAGGTTAGGTGTGTGTGTGAGTATTAGGTGAGTGTTGAGTGTAGGTGTGTAGGAGTGTGTGTGTGAGTGTTAGGTGTGTGTGAGTGTTAGGTGTGTGTAGGAGTCTGTGTGGTGTGAGTGTTAGGTGTGTGTGAGTGTTACGTGTGTGTGAGTGTTAGGGTGTGTGAGTGTTAGGTGTGTGTGTTAGGTGTGTGTGAGTGTTAGGTGTGTGTAGGAGTCTGTGTGTGTGTGAGTGTTAGGTGTGTGTGAGTGTTAGGTGTGTGTGTTAGGTGTGTGTGAGTGTTAGGTGTGTGTGTTAGGTGTGTGTGAGTGTTAGGGTGTGTTAGGTGGTGTGAGTGTAGTGTTAGGTGTGGTGAGTGTTAGGGTGTGTGAGTGTTAGGTGTGTGTGAGTGTTGGTGTGTTAGGTGTGTGTGAGTGTTAGGTGTGTGTGAGTGTTAGGTGTGTGAGTGTTAGGGTGTGTGAGTGTTAGGTGTGTGTGTGAGTGTTAGGTGTGTGTGAGTGTTAGGTGTGTGTAGGAGTCTGGTGTGTGTGTGAGTGTTAGGTGTGTGTGAGTGGAGGTGTGTGTAGGGTGTGTGTGTGTGTAGGTGGTGTGAGTGTTAGGTGTGTGTGAGTGTTAGGTGTGTGTGAGTGTTAGGTGTGGTGTTAGGTGTGTGTGAGTGTTAGGTGTGTGTAGGAGTCTGTGTGTGTGTGAGTGTTAGGTGTGTGTGAGTGTTAGGTGTGTGTGTTAGGTGTGTGTGAGTGTTAGGTGTGTGTGAGTGTTAGGTGTGGTGTTAGGTGTGTGTGAGTGTTAGGTGTGTGTAGGGTGTGTGAGTGTTAGGTGTGTGTGAGTGTTAGGTGTGTGAGTGTTAGGTGTGTGAGTGTTAGGTGTGTGTTAGGTGTGTGTGAGTGTTAGGTGTGTGTGAGTGTTAGGTGTGTGAGTGTTAGGGGTGTGTGAGTGTTAGGTGTGTGTGTGAGTGTTAGGTGTGTGTGAGTGTGTGTGTTAGGTGTGTGTGTTAGTGTGTTGGTGTGTGAGTGTTAGGTGTGTGTGAGTGTTAGGTGTGTGTGTGAGTGTTAGGTGTGTGAGTGTTAGGTGTGTGTGAGTGTTAGGTGTGTGTGTGTGTGTGTTAGGTGTGTGTGTGTGTGAGTGTTAGGTGTGTGAGTGTTAGGTGTGAGTGAGTGTTAGGTGTGTGTGAGTGTTAGGTGTGTGTGTGTGTTAGGTGTGTGTGAGTGTTAGGTGTGTGTGAGTGTTAGGTGTGTGTGAGTGTTAGGTGGTGTGTGTAGGTGTGTGTGTGAGTGTTAGGTGTGTGTGAGTGTTAGGTGTGTGTGAGTGTTAGGTGTGTGTGTTAGGTGTGTGTGAGTGTTAGGTGTGTGTGTGTTAGGTGTGTGTGAGTGTTAGGTGTGTGTGAGTGTTAGGGTGTGTGTGTGTTAGGTGTGTGTGAGTGTTAGGTGTGTGTGTGTAGGTGGGTGTGAGTGTTAGGTGTGTGTGAGTGTTAGGTGTGTGTGAGTGTTAGGTGTGTGTGAGTGTTAGGTGTGTGTGAGTGTTAGGTGTGTGTGAGTGTTAGGTGTGTGTGAGTGTTAGGTGTGAGTGAGTGTTAGGTGTGAGTGTAGGTGTGTGTGTGTTAGGTGTGTGTGAGTGTTAGGTGTGTGTGAGTGTTAGGTGTGAGTGTGTTAGGTGTGAGTGTTAGGTGTGTGAGTGTTAGGTGTGTGAGTGTTAGGTGTGTGTGAGTGTTAGGTGGTGTGAGTGTTATGTGTGAGTGTTAGGTGTGTGTGAGTGTTAGGTGTGTGAGTGTTAGGTGTGTGTGTGTGTGAGTGTTAGGTGTGTGTGAGTGTTAGGTGTGTGTGAGTGTTAGGTGTGTGTGAGTGTGTGTGTGTGTGAGTGTGTTAGGTGTGTGAGTGTTAGGTGGAGTGTTAGGTGTGTGTGAGTGTTAGGTGTGTGTGAGTGTTAGGTGTGTGTAGGAGTCTGTGTGTGTGAGTGTTAGGTGTGTGTGAGTGTTAGGTGTGTGTAGGAGTCTGTGTGTGTGTGAGTCTTAGGTGTGTGTGTTAGGTGTGTGTAGGAGTCTGTGTGTGAGTGTTAGGTGTGTGTGAGTGTTAGGTGTGTGTGAGTGTTAGGTGTGTGTGAGTGTTAGGTGTGCGTGAGTGTTAGGTGTGTGTGGAGTGAGTGTTAGGTGTGTGTAGGAGTCTGTGGTGGTGTGTAGGTGTGTGTGTGTGTTAGGTGCTGTGTGTGAGTGTCTAGGTGTGTGTGAGTGTTAGGTGTGTGTAGGTGTGTAAGTGTGTAGGTGTGTGTGTGTGTAGGTGTGTGTTTAGGTGTGTGTGAGTGTGAGGGTTAGGTACTTTGTGTTTGCGATCCAGAACCAGAACATCCCGGTTGACACATATGGAGGCATAATACCACACGGCGATTCGCTCAGCTACCCCCGACGCAAACATCTGCGCTCAATCCACCACAGCGTCAAAGTGATACTCGCCTGTGCTCCGTCAATATCAACCCGTGTACGAAGGCAAATAAAATATTTCTATCGCGCCACGTTGGATTAAAAAACACACCGTCAGAAAAGATCGTGTTAACGGTTCAAAGAGAGTTTTTTTTATTGTCAAAACTTGTTTAAACAAATCAATACTGTAGCTATTCCAGGGAATTGCACATTCGAATTGAACGTTCTCATGCGCTGTATGCACCTGGTACCAGTTTACATGAAAGGCAGTGATTGCTACAAAATATAAAGCACATTGCAAAACGTACAGGTGGTTTTGGGCTCCGTATGCAAACTCAAACATTGGATATATTTTTTCCGAGTGGTTTATCCAGAAAAACAATTCCTGAAATTGTACTTTAAAGGTTTTTGGCTTTTAATCAAAGCTCAATAATATCAACAGCCCTTGTTCAATCCACTCCAAGATGCAGGCAGTGACCAGACGGGTACTTCACCAGTGGTCAGCGCCCAAACAATCAGCAGTTCGGATGTCACCCTCAAACTCGGGTTTCTGAATCCACAGCACAATCACGTTCCTTCACAGTGGCCAGCTAGGAACTTGGTGGGCAGAAAGCTCGCGGTCACGTGACGCACTTCAACCAATCGGGGAGCGTGCTACGCGGTGGGAGGGGCTATGCACGACAGACAAATAATCCCTGGTGGGCGGTGGGGAACTGTTGTTCCTACCTGTAAAAAAAATTAACCCGTAAAAACAAAGTTTTTCACTATAAATCCTTTATATGCGTGGCGGCTAGAGTCCTCTCGTCCTCTGGCTTGAGATGGCTGCCACCTATGGGTCAGATGATTGCCTGCCACCATTAAGCAATTGGTAATTAAATATAATAAAAAATTCCCTAAACAGTGTAAAATTTTGGAACAAAATGTTTTCACGAAAATAAATTGTCACGCACAACGAGTCTGTGTGCAAAATGTCAGCTCGATTGGATGACGGGAAGTGGGTTAAAAAACGACCGAAAGATTTGCACGGTCCTAAGCAAGCAAGCAAGTGAACTTAATATAAAGGATTTTAAAAAACCCACTGCATATATACGCTTAAGACAGCTCCATGAACACTAAGTGTAGACAGGTGTTGTTCTCTCTACATCTGCTACCAGCAGCAAAGTCTATAAAACTTTGCAGAATGGAACATGTCACAAATCAACTTTATTTAGGCATTTTTGGGGTTTATCAAGTAGGTGAGAGCAGACAGGCCCCGTACAACAATCTTCTGGAGTATGAGAAAATCTGATTTTGCAAAAACCTTCCCACTTCGTGTTCATCCTTCCAATAGATGCACATTTGAAACGATCTTTGAACAGTCGAGCAAATGCAACACAACAAAAAAGCACATTGCTCTGAACATGGCTATCTCCTCTGCATGGAAACAAAACGAGTTGTATATTTCAACTCGAGATGACTTAAACGGCACGTTTTATCTGTAGACGTGACTTTACCGAAAAAACCAAAGAATAATTCCTGCAGTCACGAAAGCTCCAAAATTAAGAAGGAACAAAACTGACAAGTCAGTCACTTCTTTCTTGGAAGAGACAAGTTCCTGCCTTGGGTGGTAAAGCCAAGATGCTACTTTATATTCTATTAACTGCATTCTGTAAAAAAAAAACTATGCAACAAGCTCAAAGGAATTTCGATTTAAAGCTTTCGTGACTGCAGGGATTCATCTTTTGGTTCTTTCGGTAAAGTCACGTAGAATGGAAATAATAATAATAAATAAATAAAAACAGACTGTCTTCTCGACAGACCTGTTTCTTCACCTGAGGACGGCTGCTTGCGTTGTGGCCGAAACGTCGTGAGAATTAATTTATAAAAAAAAGTATTACTATTTTATTATTTCCATTCTACGTGACTTTACCGAAAGAACCAAGAAGAAGCTCAAAGGAAGTTATTGAAACTGCGAGTGAAACGACACTAGCTTATCTTCTTGGTTCTTTCGGTAAAGTCACGTAGAAGGAAAATAATAAAATAATAAAAATAAAACATAATAAAATAATTCTCACGACGTTTCGGCCACAACGCAAGCAGCCGCCCTCAGGTGGAGAACAGGTCTGTCGACCGTGACTTTACTGAAAGAACCAAGAAGATGAATCCCTGCAGTCACGAAAGCTTTCAATCGAAAGACACCAGCTTATTTACCCCAAGGGCTTTTCATACAAAGTGCAACCCATGGCCCACACAACCTCCCACCATCATCCATCTATCGCTACCCCCCTCCTCTCCTCACTCCAGCCCCTCTTCTTCGATGTCAGAGCATGAAGAGAATTTTGGCATCTTGCTCCTGGGCACCTCCAGGCTGCTACTGCCTCCCCAGCTGCCAGCACGAGGAAGGGCAACGGCTTGGCGAGCGTACGCTCGCAAATTGTATTTGGCAATGCTGCTTTTGCGATACCGATTGCCGACAGAGGACAGATTCCTGCCAGAGGGCCGCAGCGCTGGGAACACTTTGGCAAGGATGCCGTCCTTGGTGTCGATGCCGTCATCGTCGTCGTCCTCGGAGCTGAGGTGGACTGTCTCTTCACTGGACGAGCGCTGCAGTGTCGTCTCGCTGGAGATCGTGGTGGACACGCCATGCTCTTCGATTCCACTCAATAGCAGTCGCTTTTTGGCTTCTGGGACTCCCAGTTCATCCAAGTCCTAAAATCCAGCGAAACACAGAAAATATGCACACACACCAAATTTTGTTCAGCGATCCAACATTGATAATTGGTTTTTTACCCTTCTATCTGGCAACAAAACTGACACCTTTTTACAAGGAGTCATGTTTGTATAGACCACAATACCTTGCAGTCATAATACAATACAAACAAAAGACATAACTCTGATAATGTGCACTGTCCCTGAAGTTGATTGGTCCACACCCGAGACAAGTATTGCGGTCTATACAAACATGACTCCTTGTAAAAAGGTGTCAGTTTTGTTGCCAGATAGAAGGGTAAAAAAACAATTATGATATTTTTACTGGCAAATGAGGTTCCCATAGTGTACGATACATTCTTCAAATTTCTGACGACGTGTATTCCTCAGAGCAATTAATGTACAAAATCAGTCGGTATTACCGGTAGGAACCACCTGGTTCCACCAGCCCACAGGGGATTATTGTGTCTGTCCGTCGTGCATCCAAAAATGGGAGGGGTGGGGCTGGGTGGGGAGGGGAGGTGGGGGGAGGGGAGGGCTGGGTGGGGAGGGTGTGGTGGGGAGGGGCTGGGTGGGGTGGGTGGGGCTGGGTGGGGGGGGAGGGGGGGGCTGGGTGGGGAGGGGCGGGGGGGGGAGGGTGGGGAGGGGCTGGGTGGGGAGGGGTGGGGCTGGGTGGGGAGGGGAGGGGAGGATGGGGAGGGGCTGGTCACCCCGTGGTGCCCTTTAAAACTCAACGTTTCACCTACTCACGCCGGCTTGTGCCCGCCCTCACAGTTGGCCATTGACCGAGCAACCCAACGTTCCTACCCGCTCCCTCCGCAGGAGGAATGTGTTTGTTTTGTACCCACTACTGGATCAGGACTCCTCAGCCTCCTCACTCGAGCTATGTGACCACGATCCATCTATCAACTACACACGAACTAATCTTCTCACAACTCGAATCTCTGTGGTGGTCATCTTGGTGATGTGTGCTCTACTTTGGATGCCATTCCAACACTGGTCTTGTTTCCCAGCCACAATGCAGTCCAGTGATGTTCCCTTGCCCAAGCCCATCTACTTTTTGCAGTTGTCAATGTTTTTATTTGCATGTTTCGGTATCCACGTGTAATGGGTTCCGGAGACACTTGTAGAGGTAACTTCTTTATTACAATACAACACTCCAACAGTCCTGATACTCTGTTACAGCCTAGGTACACAGCCTAGATACACAGCCTAGGTACACAGCCTAGGTACACAGCCTAGGTACACAGCCTAGCGACACAGCCTAGGTACACAGCCTAGATACACAGCCTAGGTACACAGCCTAGCGACACAGCCTAGGTACACAGCCTAAATACACAGCCTAGCGACACAGCCTAGGTACACAGCCTAGGTACACAGCCTAGGTACACTGCTCTGGCTACGCTCTGGGGTCCTCCGGCTACA
>NW_026890994.1:0-5232 GCF_015708825.2 Lethenteron reissneri
CAACAACAACGGGAACAACAACAATGTCAATGTAAATGATGATGACGACGTTGATGACGATGATGACGACAATGACGATGATGATGACGATGATGATGACGATGATGATGATGACGATGATGATGACGACGACGACGATGATGATGGTGACGATGATGACGGTGACGATGATGATGATGGTGATGATGATGACGGTGACGATGATGATGATGATGACGACGATGACGACAATGATGATGACGACGACGGCGAGCGCCATCTCCCGAGCGGCGTGTTCCCCCCCCCGCCACTCACCGTCCACCTGCCGCACCTTCCACTTGTCTCCCCCCACCCCGGGCGCCAGCTGGAAGCGGAAGGGGCGGCCGTTGGGTCCTGGTCTTCGTCGGCGGCCATGACGGTGACGCCGCCGTGGGGGCAGGCGGCCGCCCCTGGGGGCCACACGGCGGCCGGGGGCGTTGTCGTTGACGTCGCTCAGCAACAGCCGCAGCGTGGAGGTGCCGCTAGCGCTGGCGGGGGAGCCTGCTCCACACACACACGTGTACACACACCACGTATACACACACACACACGTACATACACACACGTACACACACACACGTACACATACACACGTACACACACACGTACACACACGTACACACACACGTACACACACGTACACACACGTACACACGCACACGTACACACGTACACGCACACACACGTACACCACACACACACGTACACACACACACACACGTACACACACCACACGTACCACACACACACACACGTGCACACACACACGTACACACACACGTACACACACACACGTGTACACACACACACGTACACACACACACGTATCACACACACACATACACACACGTACACACACACACGTACACACACACGTACACACACACGTACACACACACACGTGTACACACACACGTACACACGTACACGCACACACATGTACACGCACACCACAGTACACACACACATACACACACGTACACACGTACACACACACATGTACACACACACACGTACACACACGTGTACACACACACGTGTACACACACACGTACACACACACGTGTACACACACACACACGTACACACACACAGCACACACACACACGTACACACCACATACACACACACGTACACGCACACACACACACGTACACACACACACATACACACACACGTACACGCAGACACACACGTACACGCACACACACGTACACACACACGTACACATGTACACACACGCACACACACACACGCACATACACACGTACACACACACGTACATACACACACGTACACACACACACGTGTACACACACACACGTACACACACGTACGTATACACACGTATACACACACGTACACACACACACGTACACACACGTACACACGTACACACACGTACACACACACATACGTACACACACACGTACAAACACACACGTACACACACACACGCACGTACACACACGCACGCAGACACATGCAGACACACGTACACGCAGACACACACGTACACACACACGTACACACACACACGCACACACAGAATGTAGTGAAGGTGGTTACTAGCGGCAGGGCCACGCAATGTCACGGAGCGGGTCCCTAGGGGGCGCAGTTCTGCTAGCAGCCCGCTTGGCTGGCAGGGCACCACGTGATAGGCGGCACGTGATTGGCCGAGCAAGGGGCGTGGCCCAGAGGTGACAGTTGGGACACGTGGTGCGTGGCCCCGCCCCCTTCTGGTAGCTTCCAGAAGGGGGTGGGGCCGAGGACGGAGCCCAGAGGTCGCAACCAGGTACCCCCCGATACTCGTACCCGACCCGATACCCAGCTACCCGTACCCAGGTACCCGTTTGCGACCCTGGTGCGGCCGGGTACGGGTACGGGTAGACCGTGAGTCACTGGTGAGTCACCGTTTGTCACTCATTTCCCAACGTCTTGTCTCTTCTCACAATTCAAGTTCCTAGAATCAACCCACCCGCGCCTGCAACATGGCTTCATCCCAGAGGTCGCAATCAGGTACCCGATACCCGTACCCTACCCGTACCCGGACGGGTACGGGTAGGGTACGGGTACGGGAAGGGTACGGGTAACAGGTACCTTTTTGTCACTCATTTCCCAACGTCTTGTCTCTTCTCACAATTCAAGTTCCTAGAATCAACCCACCCGCGCTTGCAACGTGGCTTCATCCCAGAGGTCGCAATCGGGTACCCGTTTGCGACCCTGGTGCGACCAGGTACGGGTACGGGGGGTACGGAATCAAAACCCGTTTGCGACCTCTGGCGGAGCCAGGCCGCGCGGGGCGGGGCGGGGTATAAAAGGGAGGTCGCGAGGCTGGTTCGGGGCCGTCTGCTGGGACGTGGTCCCCGTAGCGGCGCCCTCCCCCGCGTCCTCGCTCCTGGTGAGCGGCGTGGCGGGTCGGGCAGCACGCCGGCCGTGCCGACACGCCCGCAGTGACCCCGTGTGTGAACAGAGTTGTCTACAAGTGTCGACTAAACGTGTGTGTGGTGTGTGTGTGTGACGGTGTGAGTGGTGAGTGTGAGTGTGTGTGAGTGGTGAACGTGTGTGTGCGTGTGTCAGTGTGTGCCTCCTACTACCACTAGCATCTCAGAAGTGACTCTCTACACACGTACACACGCACAGCGACGGTGAGTGTGACGGTGAGTGGTGAATGTGAGTGTGTGTGAGTGTGACGGTGTGAGTGGTGAGCGTGTGTGTGTGTGCCTCCTACCGCCACTAGCGTCTCAGAAGTGACTCTCTACACACGTACACACGCACGGCGACGGTGACCGTGATGGTGACGGTGAGTGTGACGGTGAGTGTGACGGTGAGTGGTGAGTGGTGTGAGTGTGTGTGAGTGTGACTGTGTGAGTGGTGAGTGTGAGTGGTGAGGGTGAGTGTGAGTGTGACTGTGTGAGTGGTGAGTGTGAGTGGTGAGGGTGAGTGTGAGTGTGATGGTGTGAGTGGTGAGTGGTGTGAGTGTGTGTGAGTGTGGTGAGTGGTGAGTGTGAGTGGTGAGGGTGAGAGTGACGGTGAGTGTGATGGTGTGAGTGTCACGGTGAGTGTGAGTGGTGAGTGTGTGTGAGTGTGACGGTGAGTGTGATGGTGTGAGTGTGACGGTGAGTGTGAGTGGTGAGTGTGTGTGAGTGGTGAGTGGTGAGGGTGAGTGGTGGTGTGGGTGGTGAGCGTGAGTGGTGTGACGGTGTGAGTGGTGAGTGTGAGCGTGAGTGGTGAGCGGGGAGCGTGAGTGGTGAGTGGTGAGTGTGAGTGGTGTGACGGTGTGAGTGGTGAGGGTGAGTGTGAGTGGTGAGCGTGGCTACAGGCCCCCCCCCTAACCCCGCACCGTTGTCAGTGGCCAGGAAGGTGGCTGTGTAGACGCTGTCCCGCACCATAGTGTAGTGTATAGTGTAGTGTATAGTAGTATATAGTATAGTGTATAGTGTAGTGTATAGTGTAGTGTATGTAGTGTAGTGTAGTGTAGTGTAGTGTATAGTAGTGTATAGTGTAGTGTAACCCCGCACCGTTGTCAGTGGCCAGGAAGGTGGCTGTGTAGACGCTGTCCCGCACCAGGGGCGACTCACGGTCGATCTCCGCCGCGGTGCTCACCACGCCGCTCACCGCGTCCACCTCCAGCCAGTCACCCGGCACACGCAGCTTGCCGTAGCTGCCGCACAGACAAAGACGCCCCGGGTAGCCTCGCGGACCGTCGCGGCAAGTGGCGTTAGCGGCGAGCGGGCCAACGCTGGTACACAGACGAAGATTCCCCCCACAGCGTAGCCTTCGCAGGCTGCAGGGGCAAGTGCCGTTAGTGAGTAGCAGCAGCGGCGCCTGTGGAGGCTACCGGCGCTGTGGCCACACACGAGGGGTGGGTGGCTACCAGCATAGTAGTGTATAGTGTAGTGTATGTAGTGTAGTGTATAGTAGTGTAGTGTATAGTGTACTGTATAGTAGTGAAGTACCGGTGAGGACGCTTGACACCGAGGTTGAGGCACACGTGTATTTATTTACAAGTCGTCACGACAGGACAGCACTAGAGGGGGTATCGGCCCCCTCACCCGTATAACTGGGGATACACCGCTAGCTATCCCTGACCTACCCCCAAGTCCTCCACTAACGGGCTAGGGGAGGCTGTCTGGCCCGACACTGGTGAGTCGGGCTACGGTACCCAATCCCAGAGTGCTGACTCTGGTTCACGGGACCACGCCGCTGGCTCGGTCCTGCGCGGCCCTGACAAGGGCGGCGTCTCAGGGGAGTCCAGGGCTCTAGCTACCCGGGTCTTCAATCTTCCCTCCTCTGTTCTAATACTGAGCCCCGAGCTCTCTCTGTCATCCCCTTTTATACCCCCTCCAGGATCACAACCCCGGGCAGCCCTACCCCCAGGCTGCCCGATGCGGACGTCGTTGCGGGCACCCCCCCCCGTTTACTCCCGGAGCTCCGCCCACTGTGTTTGTTCGCCGTTTGATCCTATGTACAAACAGCCCCTCCATAACAGCCCTACAGTAGTGTAGTGTATAGTAGTGTATAGTGTAGTGTATAGTGTAGTGTATAGTAGTGTATAGTGTAGTGTATAGTGTAGTGTATTGTGTAGTGTATAGTGTAGTGTATAGTGTAGTGTATATAGTGTATAGTGTAGTGTATTGTAGTTAGTGTAGTGTATTGTGTAGTGTAGTTGTATAGTGTTGTGTATAGTGTAGTGTATAGTGTAGTGTATAGTGTAGTGTATAGTGTAGTGTATAGTGTAGCGCCATGAACAAACTGTGGTAACTCACCTGCAGTAGCAGACGTACGTCAGCAGGGGGTGGTTGTGGGCCGCTTGGATTCCCCAGACCCCATGAGGGGGGGGGGGCTGGGGGGGGGAATATTCTAGGATCCCGAGAAGTCTCCGGAAGGGAGGAGTGGCCAGGGGGAGACACCCTGGAGGGTGAATAAACGCCGGACCCCTCAACGGGGTCGGCAGTCGTCGCCAAGCCGAAGACCGGGCTTAGAGTAGGAGCCTGGGTAGACCCCCAGACCTGCCGTCGTTCTAAGGGCTGAGTGTGTCAGTGGTAGGAGCCTGGGTAGACCCCCAGACCTGCCGTCCTTCTAGGGAAGTGGGACAGCGGTAGGAGCCTGGGTAGACCCCCAGACCTGCCATCCTTCTAAGCGCTGAGTGGGTCAGCGGTAGGAGCCTGGGTAGACCCCCAGACCTGCCGCCCTTCTAGGGACTGAGTGTGT
>NW_026890995.1:0-52387 GCF_015708825.2 Lethenteron reissneri
TGCTACCAAGATGACCGGAGTTTGTGGAACGATTGACGCTCCTGGACGAGATCATGTTTCACGCTTTCATTGAACTCACTCCCGTCTGTTGTCGTATCCTCAAATCTTGTAACTCAATTTCAACCGGGGTGGGGGGGGGGCCCCCTTGGGAGATGTCGTATCCTCTGTCGCAGCATGTGACGGTGCATTCCTCGGCTGCCTCGGTGTCGTTGCAGCGCTGCCTCCCCACCGCTCCGCTGGTGCTGCCACGGACGCAGTACTCCGGCTGGCGCTCACGTGGACCAGGTCATACTCCGAGGGCGCCGTCAACCACTCGTTCACCGGCTCCAGACGCCAGCGGGCGGCGCCGCCACTTCCACCGCTCCTGTTGTCCCTCACCAGCCGCATGGCGGAACTTCTGTCGTACTTTCCCTGCAGCCATCATTGACATTATCGTCATCATCATCAGGGGGGGGAGGATCCGCCATGTTTTCTTTTGAAGTGGTGGTGGTTGAGTGAATGCTGTTAGGGACCCCTCCCCCCGTTTGTAACCCGACTGTGGATTAATCCTCCGGGTGCAGTCTCATCACCGGCAGCCGTGAGCTCACGTTCAGAAAGTCGCCAACGTCGCGAAAGTCTTCGCGCAGCGGCAGGCAGACTCTGTCGCATTCACCGGTTCTGTTGTCGCAACCGCAGTAGTACAACAGTTCTTCCATCACCTGCAGCACCACCACCACGGTCATTGTTACTACCACAATCAGTTACCACCAACACCATCATCATTTGTCACTACCAACCGCCATTCGCCACTAAGTGGATTGTGCCAGGCCGTGTGCACGTTGAGGCCACGTGAAGTGTCCAACGCCCGCTGGCAGGAGGTCACGGGGCAGACCCAGGTGCCACGGGTCGACTGACTGAGATGACTGGCTGATGCACCACCTGTGCCCCCTACTATGCCAACATGCTGTGCTTTAGCCACCCGGCGCTCCGCTCGTTGTTGTGAGCGTCGCTCCTCCACCCTCCGTTGTTGTTGGAGGGCGACTGCCTCCAACTGCCCAGTAGCGTCCTTCACGAGCCTCCTCCACAGAGGCCGATCTTGACACTGCTGGTACCAGTCATCGGCAAGTCCACTCAGCTCCACGTCCTCCTGTACCACATCACTGCATCCCTTCTCCAGCCTGTGCCGCACCCAAGGGTAGTGGCGCAAAGCCAGGCTGCTACTCACAGGAGCAGCAGCGCAACGGCTAATGACGAACCATGAGCGTGCTGACTTGGGGGTTAGATCGGTAAAGTCACGTAGATAGAAAAATAATAAATCACATTTCAACCTGCAACACAAGCAATCGGGTGGCTACAGCAGTAGAACTGCTGAACAAGACAACCCCTAGACAACGATGCCGATCCAAGTATATAAATGTGCAGCATTTCATAAACTGATACTTTTTTCCATAAAAAAACATTTCATACGACAATACCTACAACCCACCCGCCCACTCACCACGCGACCAACTTCGTAGTTGTGCAAATCCATCTGCACGAGTTTCGCCAAAGACTTGCGTTGTCCCCCTCGCCTCCAGCGGTCGTGGACACTCGCGTCCACAAACACCTTGGCGAAATGGGCTCCGTATTCGATGTTACCTCTGGGGTGCAGCAAGGGGTCATAGGTCCAGGTGCAGCTGTCGCGGATCACCTGCGGGGTGTAGCAGGCGCGCGCCACCGCGTGCACCACTCCCGCGGCGGCGAGGGCGGAGAAGAAGGCGGTCTCGCGAGAGCCTGGCCCCCCCCCCCCCCCCCACAAAACAATTTCATCATTTGTCTATAATGGAGGTTGTTGTTTTTCTATCTAGCGTAGGTCGCCGAAATAGAAACGTCACGTCGTTAAAACAGCCGCCGCGTCCGACCGGCAAGGCTTCGGCACGTAGACAGAACGTGGCGAATTCTTGACTAGTGCAATGACAGGGCTCATGGAACCTGCTGGAAGGTTCTAGAAGGGGGCGTGTCTGGGCTAGAGGTAGAAGGTGGGTCAGTGGGGAAGCTCATGGAACCTGCTGGAAGGTTCTAGAAGGGGGCGTGTCTGGGCTAGAGGTAGAAGGTGGGTCAGTGGGGAAGCTCATGGAACCTGCTGGAAGGTTCTAGAAGGGGGCGTGTCTGGGCTAGAGGTAGAAGGTGGGTCAGTGGGGAAGCTCATGGAACCTGCTGGAAGGTTCTAGAAGGGGGCGTGTCTGGGCTAGAGGTAGAAGGTGGGTCAGTGGGGAAGCTCATGGAACCTGCTGGAAGGTTCTAGAAGGGGGCGTGTCTGGGCTAGAGGTAGAAGGTGGGTCAGTGGGGAAGCTCATGGAACCTGCTGGAAGGTTCTAGAAGGGGGCGTGGCCTAGCTACGCTCGCCGTGTTCCGGCCGCATGTCCGATCCTCTGCACGGCTCCCATCGTCGTCATCGCTGCATTAGTCAGCCAGCTGTGCAGTTAGAAGCCGACGATGGGGCCGTGTAGAAAGGTCGTCCGTGTGTAGCTGAACGTCGAGGGGAAACCCGCTTTGCCGGGAGAGGCTCGACACTGGCTCTGACCCGGGGAGACGATCTCCTTACCCGACCGAGGAATAGGGACGAGCCCATTCTCCGTGGTCCAGTTCGACCGCTTGGCCTGGAACTGGTGCCGATACTCGGCAATCGCCAGCTGGACACCCTCGGCCACGAGCTTCATGAGTGCGGCTGCTTCTGGGCATATTTGGCGCTGTGTGGGGGACAGCCCCGGCGACGTGCTGCACAACAGCAGCGGATGCGTGGAGGGGTCGACCCGGGGTGTCCACAATGCCAGCGACCTGCAGAGGGAAGGGGGTGGAGGGGGGTCACGGTGGCCAGGGGATGTTGACTACCTCGCCTGGTATGGCAGTAGGTAGTAGGTTGATCCCAACCCTGACGCCTGCTGCTGCTGTACATTTGGAGTCTGTGTGTCTCTATCATCATCACTGTGGCTAGATATATTTTTTATGACAACATTTATACATTTACGCGATGTAACCCCCCCCAAAAAACTCCTGTGGATGATATTGGTCACGAGAGCCCTGCCCGCTACTCGGTGTTAACAAACACAAACAGCCGTATGGGGGGGGGGGGGGGGGGGTGTGCAATGATATTAGACACTTGTGCGCCCATCGCAGAAGAAGAGTGAAGAGGAAATCAAGCGGCGGCGTCTCGCGGTTACCACCAAGAGTCGCTGGCGACTGCCCCCCAGCTGTGCCGTGGCGCAGAGTCCCAGCGCAAGCCAACGGGGAGAAGCCCATCGGAGTTCTCATGGCCAGCGACACTGTGCAGAAGAGAAGCAGAGCGGTGGTGACGATGTTCACACCCTCGCATGGTCTGCATATTTTGAGTTTTCATGTCTCACTCATCATCATCATCACGGTGGCTGGGAGATGTTAACTTCCTCGCCTGGTACACGGGATCGAACCCACGACCGCTTGTGTACCGGGCCGAGGGGAGTCAACATCTCCTAGCCACCGTGGTCGTGATGAACTCCAACTGCTGATGTCTGTATAACCACGACGTGCATTGAATGTGTGGGTGGCATCGTTTGGCGCGATGCGATATTCTTGGCCTGCAGTAACCGGTCCCGTGTCAACAGGGGGCGCAAGGGCCGAACGAGATTTACTCGTCTTCCTGGTTCTTTCGGTAAAGTCACGTAGAAGGGAAGTAATAAAATAATAAAATAAAACATAATAAAATAATTCTCACGACGTTTCGGCCACAACGCAAGCAAGCCGTCCTCAGGTGAAGAACAGGTCTGTCGAGAAGACAGAGTCTGACTGACAACCCCAGGCTTGGAGCGTCTTTTTAAGCTGGGTTGGAGGGGGGGGGGAAGAGCGCCTTGACAAAAGAATTTGCATTTCAAGAGAAATTTAGCATATTTATGGGAAATGTGTAGGAGGTGGGCTGGGGGTTTTCAAAGTCATATTATACCCATGCATTATGCAGGATTAGCAGCATCAAAGGGAGGGGGTAGGGGTTAGCATTAACAAAGGGAGGGAATGTTAATAGTATGTAGAAGCAGGAGACCCGCAACGGGAGCAAATATTGCATTCCCTGTGGAGCACACAAGATAGTCAATGCCAGTGAGTGGACTGCGGTCTGAAAGTCACCGTAAACGTGAACAATCAGTTAAGATCCGAAATGGTTTATTACGTCCTTCCAATGATTGCCGAGCCAGAATCCATCTTCTCGGTTGAAATTGTCTCTGTGTTTGTATATGTGGATCGCCTCATGAACGAATCTCTCATGATAGCCAGATGGCTTGCAGAGAACCTCTGTCTTGGAGAAGTCAATGTCATGTGAGCCCACTGAATTGTAACAGTGATCTGCCACGGCTGAGGAGTTTGTCCTACCGTGTTTCAGGTCTGCTTTATGTTCACGGATGCGGTCCGAGACATGTCGTTTGGTTCTCCAATGTAACTGTCTACCACAGAGGCAACTGTGTTTTGTAGACGCCAGGGAACTGTATGTCTGGAACCACATCTTTTACAGACGGGACCAGATCACGAAATGTTATGTACTGTGTTGAATCGGACCTGGATCTTATGTTTAATCAGGATTTTGGAGATCTTTTTTGTGACCCCAGCAATGTAGGGTAGGGTGATAGTTTTGATAGGCTCCTCAACAGGATCCTTCTTGATGGTTGAGTGATGGCCTTGCGGATTGTGTATCGGGGAGTAACCATTAGCCTTAAGAGCTTGGCGTACGTGTTTGAGTTCACCGCAATGTGTTCCTGGTCGGAGATTGCGTTGGGCTCTATGGTATAGAGTCTAATGAGGGAGTTTTTTTTCTGGGATGGATGGTGGTGGGAATCCGGTTTTAGGTAAGCAATCCGTGTGGGTGGCTTTCCTGTAGACAGAATGGCTCATTGAACCATCAGGTCTCCTTTAATTTAACATCCCAAAAAAGGGTAGCTTGCCTCCGTTTTCGACTTCCATGGTGAATCTGATGGCTGGGTGTATGGAATTGATGTGGTCGAGGAATTGGTCTAGAGCAGGCCGGCCATGTGGCCAGATGACAAAAGGTGTCATCTACGTACCTCTTCCACAAGGTCGGGCATAGAGTGGCAGTCTGGATGGCGTCAGTCTCAATTTCTCCATGAAAACGTTGGCTACAACCGGAGATAGGGGGGAGCCCATTGGGTACCCTCAGTTTGTTTGTAGAAAGTTCCATTCCAGGTGAAGTATGTATTGATTAAGCAGTGTCTCACCAGGGGGGGGGGTACCCCAGCATTCAGTCCTTGAATGAATCAAGTCTTCAATGATTGCGATGGTGTCCAGGTACCAGGAACTTTGGTGAATAAGGAAACCACATCACTGACAAGCAGGTCGTCTGGGGACAGGGCAATCCCCTTGATTGTCGATACCAGGTCAGTAGAGTTTAGTACCCAGAAGGTGGTTTTTTCCAGTGAAAGGCCGTAGGATGTTCAGACAAAAAACGAGCCCTTCTACGCGACTTTACCGAAAGAACCAAGAAGATGAGTCCCATGCAGTCACGAAAGCTTGAGAGATTTCCTCGATTAAGTAGATAATTCAGTGTGTAACAAAACATGTTTTATTGTGTCCCTGTGTAGTAAAGTGTTAATACCTAATAGCTAGTGCCTCAAAAGTAGAGAAAGTGGGCTCTTAATACTCCACACAAACGTTGCTTGTGTGACCCAGGACACAAAAGCGAAGTGAATAATCCACTCCATTAATAACAGTGTGACAACAACATTGTCCCTTAGTAGTAAAGCTTTATTACCTAATAGCTTATGTCTCAAAAGTAGAGAAAGTGGCTATTGTTAATCTCCACAAATTCTAAATTTGAAGCTTTCGTGACTGCAAGGATTCATACTCTGATGTTTTTTTTCGGTAAAGTCACGTAGGGTAGAAATAAATAAAACGAAAATAAATTAAAAATGAATTAAAATAAAATCTCCTCACAAACGTTGCTTTTGTGACCCAGGACATTGATAAATTTAACTCTTTTAAATTTCGATTTAAAGCTTTCGTGACTGCAGGGATTCATCTTCTTGGTTCTTTCGGTAAAGTCACGTAGAAGGGAGTAATAAAATAATAAAAATAAAACATAATAAAATAAAATAATTCTCACGACGTTTCTTCACCTGAAAGACGGCTGCTTGCGTTGTAGCCGAAACGTCGTGAGATTTTATTTTATTATGTTTTATTTTTATTATTTTATTACTTCCCTTCTACGTGACTTTACCGAAAGAACCAAGAAGAATTAACGATTTTAAAATAAAAAAAAACGTGGCGTGCATGTGTGTCATCCCTTCACGTAAAGTCCTGCTCACAAACGCAAAGTTTGGTGTGAATATACTATCCTTAAACATACTTTGTAGGCATAACCATTTAGCAACACACAACACTTTACTACGCAGGGTCAGACCTCGTATTAGGTAGTCACCCGGCAGCGGTGTTCTCGTTGTTGTTGTTGAACCAATAAATATAATCTAGATATGCAAGGAGACCCATGCATTGTATAGGTAAACCCACTAAAAGAAACTCCTTAAAAAATTTTTAAAAATGTTTTTAATACAAATTTATTTTTTCTTTAAAAAATTATAACTTTTTTTAAAGAAGTCGAGCGGACAACGTGGAAGTGAACGACGTGATCCGACCACGAGCCTTGAGCGCGCCACACACACAGAGAGAGAGGGACGAATGAAGTTGAATAATAAAACACAAGTTTGAGTTGCGCAACACGCGCTCAGCGCTCCACCACGTGTTGAGAAGCTTCGTGGGCGACGCGATTCCAGAGCTCAGGGGCCACGGCGTTGCTCGATTCCCGGCGGGAAAATAGATATTTAATTAACAAGACGTCCACGCTTTTAAAGAGACGCTTAATTGATTGACGCCAATTTTTATTGATTGCTTTATCAATTAGGTGTTTTTTATTTAGAGTGATGCACGCACACGAAGCAGGTGAGCCTGAGGCACGTGGCGCCTGATTGGTGTGCGGCATACGTTGTCACAGTGAGCACACAGTCTCGTGGATTGGACACAGGAAGTAGACTAAACATGTTGTTACAAGATATTGACCACGACAAATAGAGGAATATCACGTGAAGTGAAAGCGTTGAAAAATACAAAGGGGCAGAAATTACTTCATCAAGAAAACTAAATTTTTATTAAAACCCAGTACACATGCAACGTTGAGAAAATTTGGTTAACATAGGTGTTCACACACAGTGTGGTTAACATACAGTGAGGGAAAAAAGTATTTGATCCCCTGCTGATTTTGTACGTTTGCCCACTGACAAAGAAATGATCAGTCTGTAATTTTAAAGGTAGGTTTATTTGAACAGTGAGAGACAGAATAACAACAAAAATCCAGGAAAAAATGTTATAAATTGATTTGCATTTTAATGAGGGAAATAAGTATTTGACCCCCTCTCAATCAGAAAGATTTCTGGCTCCCAGGTGTCTTTTATACAGGTAACGAGCTGAGATTAGGAGCACACTCTTAAATGGAGTGCTCCTAATCTCAGCTTGTTAGCTGTATAAAAGACACCTGTTCACAGAAGCAATCAATCAGATTCCAAACTCTCCACCATGGCCAAGACCAAAGAGCTCTCCAAGGATGTCAGGGACAATATTGTAGACTTGCACAAGGCTGGAATGGGCTACAAGACCATCGCCAAGCAGCTTGGTGAAAAGGTGACAACAGTTGGTGCGATTATTCGCAAATGAAATAAACATAAAAGAACTGTCAATCTCCCTCGGGCCTGGGGCTCCATGCAAGTGTAATGTAGTAACTTGGAAAACCTTACCCCTTTAGCCGTCAAAGCATGTAGGGGCCTGGCTATGGTGGCAAAATTTTCGACAAAAACGGCGGTAGTAGGAGGCAAACCCTATAAAGCTGCGGACCTCAGTGACTGAGGTTGGCGTTGGCCACGAGCTGACGCAGTGCGTCTTAGCAGGATCTGTAGAGATCCCTGAACGGCCAACGATATGCCCCAAGTACCTCACCGATTCCCGAAGCAGGTGACATTTAGCTGGTTTAAATTTTAATTTTGCGGAACGCATCCTGAGGAACACCCCCCTCAATCGTTGGAGGTGCTCCTCGAAAGTCCGGCTTAAAACGATGATGTCATCGAGGTAAATCAAGCAGGTGTCCCATTGGAGTCCTGACAAAACCAATTCCATGAGCCTCTGGACGTGGCGGGAGCGGAATGTAGCCCCATGGGCAATCGATTAAATTGAAATAGGCCTCCAGGTGTCCGGAAAGCGGTCTTTGGTTTCGATTCCTCATCGAGGGGCAATTGCCAAAATCCCGAAAGCAGGTCAAGCGTCGAAAAAAACCGTGCCCCCGCCAAGGCATCTAGCGACTCATCCATCCTGGGGAGTGGATACGCGTCGGCCATCGAGATTTTATTTAGGCGGCGGAAGTCCACACAAAACCGCAAGGACCCATCCTGTTTTTTAACAAGGACGATGGGAGCACCCCATGGACTGGAAGAGGGCGAAATGATGTCGGCAGTCAGCATGTCATTAACAGCCGACTGCACATGCTCCTTCTCGGCTGGGCTCAGCCGGAAGGGATTCTGCCGAATTGGGGCCGCATCACCCGTCGCTATGTGGTGGCGCAACAGGTCCGTACAGCCAATATCGTACTTGTGTCTGCTAAACACATCAGCGAATTCGAGTAGCAGGCCCCTCAACGCTTCCAACTGCACACTAGACAGGTTACTAGACCCAGCACACAACGAGTCCAACCATTCTGTATTCTCCTCTGATGGAGGGTGCGGATCGAGGTTAGAATCCACATGTGCAACGAGCTGCTCATCCACGGGTAACGGCGCTGCGTGAGCAAGCACAGTGCCCTGTGTAATAACAGCTGGTCGCGACCCCGTATTCAGAACCATAACGAATGGATCCCTGTCCGCCCGCACCATGGTCTGAGCTACCGCTAAATCGAGGCCCCGAACAGCTCTGTTTGACGGCCCCAACAGAACACCCTGTTCCGCCGCATCCACCCCGAAGGGTTTCCGCAACCGAAGGGGTACCAGCATCTGCGATCCCGGGGGCACTCGCACAGTCTGAGTTGCCAGCGCCTGGACCGTTGCACAAACCGTGCGTATTTTGGTAGGACTTGCCAAAAATGCAATACGCCGACCCGATGGAAGCTCAATACAGGCCTGATCGACGAGAATTTTAATGGGCATTTTAGCCAGAAAGTCCGTACCCAGTAAACAAGGAACTGCCAGGGACGATGAAACCAAAATAGGACCCGCCAATTTAATATCGCCAATACAAATTGTCGCCCGAATCTGTCCGACAATTCCCAAAGAGCCCCCGTTCGCCGCGTAACATGGTACGTCCACCGGGAGTAGGGGTCGACATTGGACGGGGAAGATGTTATAAATAAGGTCCGAAATGATAGTGGCCAACACACCCGTGTCCACCAGCACCCGGACCTCAACCCCGTCAATAAATCCCGTTACCACGGACGACCCGGCCGACGCAGCCACTATCCTGTGGGCCAACTCAGACCATTTGACTGCTCCCAGGCCGTATACGAACCCCCCTCGCCGAACCGAATCCCCGGCCCCAATGCGCGGTCCCTCCACCGCGAAGCGGCGACCCGAGTGTGCCGTGTATGTGGACCGAGCGTGTGTGGTTGCCGCGACTTGCCGGGGGTAGCTGGGACGACTTTGGCCCTTGGTCGTCGTCCGGACGTGGTCCCGTGGCGCGCTGACGCGGGGCCCGGCACCCGGCCGCGACGTGACCCCGAGGCCGCAGTTGTAACACATGACGAGAGACATCGCAGGTTTCGGTTGCTCCAGCTTGGGGGACGATCGCATGGGTGAACGACCTCCCGATCTCCACTCCCCCGGTCTCGCCACGGTGAAGGCCTCCTCCCAAGCCGGAACAGTCTGAGGCTCGGCGACCATCGAGGCAGGTGTCGCGATCCCCGCCGATGCACAGACGACCGTCCGCTTTCGCTTGAGGACCTCGTGTGCATGGATACTTGTAGCAACCCCCAAGGAGCAGATGTCCATTTCGTCAGCCGTATTGATGGGGACCCCCAGGTCGTGGGCCAACGCCAGCAGCTGCTCTGTCACCAGGGCGTCCTTCCCCTCCTCGTCCATGCGGGGAAAGGCGGCATCCACCAGGGCGAGCAGCGACGTGCAGTAGGCGAGCGTAGTTTCCCCGTCCACTTTACGCCATTCATAAAACTGGTGGCGACAGGTCGAGGGCGGTCCAAACACCGTGGCCATGAGGTGTAGCGCGGCCTGGAGTGTGGAGCGGGACGATCTTGGGGCGGACCTGAAGGCCGCAAGTGCGTCGTCGTCCAGCGTCGCCGGCAGCGCACGTAAGGCAGTGGCGTCGGACCACCCCGACATTTCTTGATGTGCGAGAAACCTTCGCTGGAAGGCCCCCCAGTCGCCCCCCTCAGCCTTGAACGCCGTCAGCGCGGGAAGTCTTTGTTGGAAGACTTGGTCGTCCTCCTCCGATGGATGATTTTCCCGCGCGCCGCTGTGGTTGACGAGAATGGCGGCTCCCTCGGCAGGTGCATGGTGGAGACTTTTGGCGCGCGCTGATGACGCGGGCTGTGTAGAGTGGAGGTCCCCGACCACGTGGTGTCCACGCTTCCCGCCAATCGATGGTGGATCATCAAAATTGGCGCCAATTTCAAAATTTGAGGCGCGGAGCGCATTCTGGCGGGATCCTTCGGGCCGCGCTCCCTCCTCCAGCCTCGTCGTCGTCCTCCCCGCCTCCAGAAGCGGTGATTTCCGCCAAAATAGAAGCGGCGGCGAGCAGGCAACTCCGCCAGGCGGGAGTGTGCATCCTGGAGGCCGGTGTCGGACCCGAGCGGAGCGTCGGGTATCGCCGCGAGGTGCTGCGTCGTCGGCATCTCCTCGTCCTCCCCTCCCGAGGCTTGTAGTTCCGGTACGTCGTAGTCGTCTTCCCGATCTCGCTCGTGGGTACGGGTAGTCTTCCTAGTATCCATCCTTTTGAAGACAGGTTTACTTCTGACGCCAGTTGTAATGTAGTAACTTGGCGGGAAACGACTTAACAAGTAGCACACTTTTATTAACACCAAACTTATTTACACGTATGGCCAACTGTAGCCTAAGCTGCGCGGTTCCCCCGCTACACACCCACGGGCTCTTCCGCCCCGTAGCTTCTCGGGAACCCACCCCGGCTGGGGTATGAGTCTCGACCCCTGGGTCCCACAGCCTCGCCCCACATGGACGTCAGACCGCGGGTCCCACAGTCTCGCCTCCGAGCCGCACAGGGCCCCGGCCCTTACAAGGACAGCGGGACTAGGGGTCTCAGGGCCCTATCTCTCCAACTCCATCTTCGATCTTCACTGGTTAACAACTCCTCGAGTGCTCCCGCGCGTCCCCCTTTATAGTCCCTCCGCTCCCGGGGAGGCGGAGCCCATGAGGACATCACTGAGAGCACCCACCCCAGTTGACCAATCACCACGAGCTGCCCCACGATCCTTTTTCCCATCTTGTGTCAGCGCACACAACCACGCACCACGCGCTGCCACGTGATCCATCACTGTCAGCGCGTGTCACCACTATACCACGCGATATAGCCACACCCGGCGCGCTCACACACGCGCCCCCCTTGTCAGCGCGTACCGCCACTACACAAGATCTCACCTCGTGGAGTTGCAATGATCATGAGAACAGTGAGGAATCAGCCCAGAACTACACGGGAGGATCTTGTCAATGATCTTAAGGCAGCTGGGACCATAGTCACCAAGAAAACAGTTGGTAACACACTACGCCGAGAAGGACTGAAATCCTGCAGCGCCCGCAAGGTCCCCCTGCTCAAGAAAGCACATATACATGCCCGTCTGAAGTTTGCCAATGAACATCTGAATGATTCAGAGGACAACTGGGTGAAAGTGTTGTGGTCAGATGAGACCAAAATGGAGCTCTTTGGCATCAACTCAACTCGCCGTGTTTGGAGGAGGAGGAATGCTGCCTATGACCCCAAGAACACCATCCCCACCGTCAAACATGGAGGTGGAAACATTATGCTTTGGGGGTGTTTTTCTGCTAAGGGGACAGGACAACTCCATCGCATCAAAGGGACGATGGACGGAGCCATGTACCGTCAAATCTTGGGTGAGAACCTCCTTCCCTCAGCCAGGGCATTGAAAATGAGTCGTGGATGGGTATTCCAGCATGACAATGACCCAAAACACACGGCCAAGGAAACAAAGGAGTGGCTCAAGAAGACGAATATTAAGGTCCTGGAGTGGCCTAGCCAGTCTCCAGACCTTAATCCCATAGAAAATCTGTGGAGGGAGCTGAAGGTTCGAGTTGCCAAACGTCAGCCTCGAAACCTTAATGACTTTGAGAAGATCTGCAAAGAGGAGTGGGACAAAATCCCTCCTGAGATGTGTGCAAACCTGGTGGCCAACTACAAGAAACGTCTGACCTCTGTGATTGCCAACAAGGGTTTTGCCACCAAGTACTAAGTCATGTTTTGCAGAGGGGTCAAATACTTATTTCCCTCATTAAAATGCAAATCAATTTATAACATTTTTTCCTGGATTTTTGTTGTTATTCTGTCTCTCACTGTTCAAATAAACCTACCATTAAAATTATAGACTTATAATTTCTTTGTCAGTGGGCAAACGTACAACATCAGCAGGGGTTTAAATACTCGTTTCCGTCACTGTAGGTGAAGGACAAGCCGACTGTTATGGAGTGGGAGGGATGTGACCCCTTGGGCCTCCACACAATCATCCTGACTGACCCTGACGCGCCCAGCCGGGCCAAGCCCAAGTTCAGGTGAACAGCATCAGCAGCATCATCATCAGCAGCAGCAGCATCATCATCATCAGCAGCAGCAGCAGCAGCAGCAGCAGCAGCAGCATCATCATCATCATCAGCAGCAGCAGCATCATCATCAGCAGCAGCAGCAGCAGCATCATCATCATCAGCAGCAGCATCATCATCAGCAGCAACATTATCATCAGCAGCAGCATCATCAGCAGCAGCAACATCATCATCAGCAGCAACATCATCAGCAGCAGCAGCAACATCATCATCATCAGCAACATCATCATCATCAGCAGCATCATCATCAGCAGCAGCAACATCATCATCATCATCAGCAGCAGCAGCATCATCAGCAGCAGCAACATCATCATCAGCAGCCCCCCCCCCCCCCAAGATGCCTTCAAAATAAACCGCGAGTATTACATCTGACACCGTGACGTCGAAGCGTGCCCCACGCCCCCCAAAGTGCGGGGCCTGGGGCGGGCGACCCCCCTCCCCCCTAAACATCTTGAAAGTTTTTCCTCACTAAACCAATTACAGTCACTGGTTTGCACCTGTTAGCCACGCCCCGTCACCCCCTCCTCCCCCACACATCTCATCCCCAGCCCCCACCTCACCCCCACACCCCCAGACCTGTTAGCCCACGCCCTGTCACCCCCTCCCCCCACACATCTCATCCCCAGCCCCCACCTCACCCCCACACCCTCCAGACCTGTTAGCCACGCCCCGTCACCCCCTCCCCCCCACACATCTCATCCCCAGCCCCCACCTCACCCCCACACCCCCCAGACCTGTTAGCCCACGCCCTGTCACCCCCCTCCCCCCACACATCTCATCCCCAGCCCCCACCTCACCCCCCACACCCTCCAGACCTGTTAGCCACGCCCCGTCACCCCCTCCCCCCCACACATCTCATCCCCAGCCCCCCACCTCACCCCCCACACCCCCCACACCTGTTAGCCACGCCCCGTCACCCCCTCCCCCCACACATCTCATCCCCAGCCCCCACCTCACCCCCCACACCCCCCACAACCTGTTAGCCACGCCCCGTCACCCCCCTCCCCCCCACACATCTCATCCCCAGCCCCCACCTCACCCCCCGGGGTATAAATAGCGAGTAATTACGATTTTGTGGGGGAGATGTCGAGGCTTTGAAAGTAAATCTTGTTTTTTTCTCTAATATTACCACCGGTATTTTAGTGGGGCATCTATGAATGGATCGCCACGCACACTCTCTCCGACATGTAGTGATACTCTCTCTCTCTCAATGCTGCCCACAGTGACACTTACAAACTGCTTTCGTTTCCATGACTCACAAGCCCCCAGGCCATGCTAGTGCTAGGCACTGTAATAGGTACACATACACATTAACTAAAGATTGACCGTAAGCTAACGAAGGCAATGAACTTGAGCAGAAAGTTAAAGGTGCAACCCTGCAATTGCTTGGTCACCGCCAGTGCTGGCAGAAGAGCCTCCACTACAGGGAGCTCGAGAGGAGCCCCTCTGGATAATCTTTGGCCTAATCTTCCGCAACGGTCAGAAGTCTTGTAACAGGTCGGCGTACCCACACTTCATCCCACCACTCGCGACCTGCCGATCGACTAACTGCGGCTGTGCCCATTCACACCGCCGGGTGACGGACGCGGTGGTCGGGGGGATCTCAGCAACTTTGACCGTCGCTTCAACAGCTGCGCCAGGGGAGATGGAAGCGACGATGTCTGGGCCGCTAGCCCGGCGTGTGCCGACTATTAGAACCGCGGCAACGTCCCGAATGTGTCACGGAGCACACCGCTAGGGGGGGGAAAGCTGTCATCTAGCAGTGGATAAAGCATGGCTGGTTTTCGAGTTTCACTTCATTTTAATTGAGTGCAGTCAGTGTGAAAGCGGCTGATGACAGCAGCTGTGAAGACAACGACGACGATGATGATGATGACGACGACGACGATGATGATGATTATTTGTGAACCGTGACCCCCCCCCCCCCCCCCCCCCCCCGTGCGAGAGATTATTGTCGAGCGTCTGAGCCTCACGTCTTTTTGCCGACCGTCTGCTCCGTGCTCTGTTGGTGCAGGCCCCGCTCGGGACCGCAAACTCCAGCTCAGTGAACACACCTGCAAGTGAGTGTCTGCGTGGGGCGCAGAGCAGTTTTTGTGAGCACCATCACCACGACCACCAACAACCACCTTAATTACCTCCTTCACTATCCACCCTCGACCACCACCACCACCAACCACCGAACCGCTATCCATCCGCAGTCGACTCCGAGAGCCAGGGACACGAGCAGGTGCTGGAGCTCGAGAAGGAGTTCCACTTCAACGGCTACCTCACGCGGCGGCGGCGCCACCTGGAGATCGCTCAGTCGCTGGCCCGGAGCGAGCGCCAGGTCAACATCTGGTTCCAGAACCGGAGGATGAAGTAGAAGAAAGACCACAAACTGCCCAACACCAAGATGAGGCCGGGTCCTCCCGGACTTCCCCCCCAGGGTCTGTCTCATCGCCCCGACTGCAGTAGAACATAAATAATTACAGGTGCAATGAAGACCGAGAGAGAGAGTTATAGAGAGATTATTCTGCGTGCGTTGTTCGCGAATGCTTGTTTTATTTTGAGGAGTTAGGCCTAGCCTAGTCCTATAGATCTTTGTCTTTGTGTGAGGGGTGCTCGCTAATAGCACTTGCCCCAACATTCTGTGCAGGCTACACAGGGGATCTTTGTCTTTGTGGGGTGGCCAGCAAGCACGCGCGACCACCTTTGTCTCCCCAGTGACGGTGTTTACACACCGCACCAGGTACTCATTTGAGGCTGAGTCGACCTAGGACCGGTTCAAATCATCGCCACCGTGAGCGGGAATCGAACTCGGGTCGCCGGGTCTCATAGCGCGGCGCGCTAACCGCTGCACCACCGCTCCTCGTGGAGGCCGTCTCTCCCACGCACGCCCACACATCTATTAGCAGCGCTGTCAGCAAGGGAGCCGTGGGGGGCATGCCGGAGTACACTACTCATAGTGGGGGGCATGCCGGAGTACACTACTCATAGTGGGGGGCATGCCGGAGTACACTACTCATAGTGGGGGGGGGGGGGGCTGGGTGAGAAAGAGAAGGGGGGGTCGCAGCAGAGGTGGGACAAAGTCATTGTTATGCAAGTCCAAGTCGAGTCTGAAGTCATCAAATTCATGACTCGAGTCTGACTCGAGTCCAAGTCACATGACTCGAGTCCACACCTCTGGGTTGCAGTATGTGAGTCCACACAGCCGGCCACGCAAACCATCATCCCACGCCTCCTCGTCAAGACGGCAAAGATGGGGGGGGGAGGGGGTGGGAAACGACAACTTGTGAGGGCTGGTTTATCAATGTTTACGCCGGATCATTCTGCTTGTTTCGCGAAGTCATCGTGTTATGTTTATGGCTCTTTGCGGAGGCGAATTAAAGTTCGATCTTCTTGTGCAGCGCCCTTCAGTGCGGTGCGGTATTGCTTGACGGATATCGATGTGTCTTTTTAAATCCTTTATATTAAGTTCGCTTGCTTGCGTGCTTGCGTGCTTGCTTACGACCGTGCAAACCTTTCGGTCGTTTTTTAACCCACTTCCCGTGATCCAATCGAGCTGACATTTTGCACACAGACTCGTTGCGCGAGACAATTAATGTTCGTGAAAATTTTTTTCCAAAATTTTACACTGTTTAGGGAAAACAAATTAAATATTTAATTACCAATTGTTTAATACTGCAGACAATCATCTGACCCATAGGTGGCAGCCATCTCAAGCCAGAGGACGAGAGGACTCTAGCCGCCACGCTAGAGTCCTCTCGTGGCGGGGGGAGGGGGCGGGGGGATGGGGGGGGCAGTGGGTGTTTGCGAGCTCCTATTAAGGCCGGAGCATCGCACTCCACGGAGGGATGCGAGTCAGTGTCGTGGCACGTGTATAGTCGCACGATTGTGTGACGCACGCAGCACGCACTCACCGTGCTAGAGTAATCATTTTAGGCCGAGTGGACCTAGGGGACGCCCACGTCAAGGGCGGCCGGAATGTTGAACGCGTGCGCGTCTCTGGGATGGTGGCGCTCAGGAGCGCGGCGTGCGGCCGTGTGCGAGGCTGTTTGTGTACCCGTCTGTGTGTCGTGACGGGGAGCGGTGGTGCAGCGGTTAGCGCGTTGTGCTACGAACCCGGCGACCCGGGCGACCCGGGTTCGATTCCCTCTCACGGACAAACACCGGTGACGATTATCTGAAACGGTCCTGGGCCTCCCCTAGGTCGACTCAGACTCAAATGAGTACTTGGTGCGATGTGTAAACATCGCCACTGAGGAGACAGGTGGCTGGGCGTGGTGTTGGCCACTCGCCCCCCTCGTGTGCCACAGTGCCGGCCTTCATAGGTGCTACTCGCTAACAGCACTTGCCCCTACAGCCCGTGAAGCCTTTACGGGGCGCTTTGTATGCCCGTGTACCTGCGTTTACGCATGTGCGCTCGTACGTTCGCACGTACGTGTGTACGTATGCGCGGACACAAATGTATGCGTGGATGTACTTGTGTATGTGCCACGTACGTGTGCGTCTATAAATACGCATACGTACACGTACGCGCATTTATGTGCATATCAGAACGCAGGTTTGCGTGCGTATTTACCTCTGTGTGTAGTTTATAGAGACGCACGCGTTTCGAGCCAGCCTCAAACGAGAACCTGGTGCGGTGTGGCAACATCGGTCAGCAGCTTGCAGGCTTAACAGCAACTTGCCCCTACAGCCTGTCGAAGGCTACACGGGGGAACTTTGCCTCCGTGTCCCTATGAGCGAGTGTGTGTGGGGTGACGTGCAACTCGGAACTGTGGAATGTGGCGAGGTGGCTGGTGGGATTCTGGGGTGGTGGGTGGGTGGGTGGGGGGAGGCGGAGGGGACGCGGGATGAAGTGTAGCCCGCGCCCGTTATCCCTCATTCCCGGAGCGCCCGCACGCACACACACGGGTACACACACACAGTGACACACACACACAGGCACACAACAACAACAACAACCGCCATTCGCCACTAAGTGGCGGTGACGTCACCACGACGCTTGTGCCAGGCCAAGTGCACCTTGAGGCCACGTGAAGTGTCGAACGCCCGCTGGCAGGAGGTCACGGGGCAGACCCAGCAGGTGCCACGGGTCGACTGACTGAGATGACTGGCTGATGCACCACCTGTGCCCCATACTGTGCCAACTTGCTGTGTTTTAGCCACCCGGCGCTCCGCTCGTTGTTGTGAGCGTCGCTCCTCCGCCCTCCGTTGTTGTTGGAGGGCGACTGCCTCCAACTGCCCAGTAGCGTCCTTCACGAGCCTCCTCCACAGAGGCCGATCTTGACACCGCTGGTACCAGTCATCGGCAAGTCCACTCAGCTCCACGTCCTCCTGTACCACATCACTCCATCTCTTCTCTAGCCCGTGCCGAACAAAAGCTGTTTAGGCATGCGGTGGCTGGGCATGCGGGCTACATGACCCAGCCAACGCAGCCTTGCCTGCCGGAGGAGCTCACCAAAGGGACTTTGCCCAGATCTTTCAAGGATTTGTGAGCTCCTCACACAATCCAGCCTGCAGGTTAAACCCAGGATGGATCGTGCACAATACCCATGGCAAACATCACCCTTCACCACCCACCATCTCCTGCATGATATTCTCCCCGTGGAGTTGTCTCCGGGTCCTCCGGTTTTCCCCCTCCACATTTAGAATCAACATCACGCGTTCAGAGTGTTTGGCTGCTTTAAGTGTCCACGTCATCAGCCATTTCAATGTGGCTATCATTCGTGAAAGCCAGGTCGCTTCTGCAAGAGCGCTACATAGCTCAGTGGGCCATGCTTTGTGAACTAAAACAGATGTTTGAGTTTATAGACATTGCAGCAGTCAGAGACGCACACGTTTAGATTGCAGAGTGGATCGTACCAGTTTCTTTTGTTCAGGGGGCTGGGAATGCGTTTGCTTTATAAAAGTGCTCTCACTTTCAATCTGCCCTTGAAAGCAATCGTTAATCGAGTCCAGTCCTGTCGTCGTGTGTTTAATTAGCCACACTGGCGAAAGGTCACTCCTGACATCTTCATAACGAATGCAAGAGGCTTCCTCGCATGCGAGAGAACGCCGACTCGTGCCGCGTGGCACGCTACGTTCTCTTCCTCAAACGAGTCTTTGCATTTGGACGCGTAAAATAGCCGATTTAATTTCCTGCAGCAACTAAAAAGTCAGATCGTATTCGTGGCATTACCCCCCCCCCCCGTGAGTAGCGCCTCGTGGATTTAATAATTAATTAGGGAAGTTGCGGAGGCGGCTTTACGAGTCGCTCAAGCAACAGGGTTCACTCACCACTCTCGACACGTGACCCATCTCCACGCGTGTGTCCAGTTGAACGCATTGGCTTTCTCCGCGTGCAAAAGTACTCAAGAAGGAATTTGACAAGTAACCGGGCATTACAGGTCACGTGACACTACAGGTGTGCTCACACCTGAGTGCGTGTGTGTACGTGTGTGCGTGTGCGTGTGTGTGCGTGTGTGTGTGGGCTTGTGTGTGCATGTGTGTGCGTGTGTGTGTGCGGGTGCGTGTGTGTGAGTGTGCGTGTGTGTGTGGGCTTGTGTGTGCATGTGTGTGCGTGTGCGTGAGTGTGCGTGCGTGCGTGTGCGTGAGTGTGTGTTTGGGCGTGTGTGAGTGTGTGTGCGTGAGTGTGTGTGTGTGGGCGTGTGTGAGTGTGTGTGCGTGCGTGAGTGTGCGTGAGTGGGCGTGTGCGTGCGTGCGTGAGTGTGCGTGCGACAGTGTAGTGGTTAGCGCTACGCTGCGCTATGAACCCGGCGACACGGGTTCGATTCCCGCTCACGGCCAATACCAGTGACGATTATCTGAACCGGTCCCGGGCTTCCCCTAGGTCGACTCAGCCTCAAATGAGTACCTGGTGCGGTGTGTAAACATCGCCACTGGGGAGACAAAGGCGGCCGGGCGTGGTGCTGGCCACTCACCCCCTCGTGTGCCGTTCCGGCCTTCATAGGTGCTCGCTAACAGCACTTGCCCCTACAGTCTGTTAAGGCTACACGGGGGATCTTTTGTGCGTGCAGCATTACAACAACAACATCAACAACATCAACAACACATCAGAGATATGCGGCACAACAACAACAACAATGACCCCCCCTCCCCCCGTATGGATGTAACAGGCTGTAGGGGCAAGTGCTGTTAGCGAGCACCTATGAAGGTCGGCACTGTGGCACACGAGGGGGTGGGTGGACAGCACCACGCCCGGCCGCCTTTGTCTCCCCAGCGGCGATGTTCACTGCTACACACCGCACCAACACACGCTGAAGGGGGGGAGGGAGGGGGAGTTTTGAGAAATCTGTTTGATGAACGAAATGGGTTTGATAAGATGTTGAACTTATTGTTGCTTAAGCTTCTTTAAAAAATAACAATCCAACGAACAAGATGAAGAAATAACGCTGTGCATGTAAGTTGGATGATTTCTATAGACAGTTGAACATTCGTGGTTTGAAGCATTAACACGTGAACATGTGAACCCCTAGATCACGGGTTCATTGACGCGTCGCTCTTGACACTGAACACGTTTCTCCTCCTGCGGAGGGAGCTGGTAGGAACGTCGGGTTGCTCGGTCAATGGCCTGCAGGGTCAACGGCGGCGTGGTGTATTCCGCAAATATGCCCGACAGTGAGGGCGGGCACAAGCCGGCGTGAGTAGGTTAAACGTTGAGTTTTATAAGGGCACCACGGGGTGACCAGCCCCTCCCCTCCCAGCCCCACCCCCCACCCAGCCCCACCCTCCCCACCCTCCCCTCCCAGCCCCACCCCCCACCCAGCCCCACCCTCCCCACCCTCCCCTCCCAGCCCTACCCTCCCCACCCAGCCCCTCCCTGCACGACGGACGGACGGACACAATAATCCCCTGTGGGCTGGTGTAACCAGAGGTTCCTACCAGTAACAATCTTGCCAATTGCTTGTTTTTATTTTGTACGTCTCGGCTCTGTCGTGAATAGGTGGATCCTCACGACGATGTTTGTTAACTGAATGTCATTGACAACATGATTAGGTGAAATGTATCCCACCGGCGAGGGTGAATGGTGTCGTGTGCGAAGCTACGCAGTGGCGTGGAGTGGCTGTGGGGGAGAGGCGTGAGAAGTCGCTCACATTTCATGAATGACTTTATCAAGGTCCCAGCAACACACGTGCACGCGGCGTGTGAGTGAGCGCATTTCACAGGGCGATTTGGGCAATTAGAACACACGACGGAGTTGATTACACCTGCTTGCTTCATCAATAAAAGCCCATCGGGAAACAATTAGTCTGAATGTGTTTGTGTGCATTGATTAGAGGCCGTCGATAAATGACGTCACGCACCTGGCGTGACGCTATTTATGGACGTGGGGAGCGGTAGTGCAGCGGTTAGCGCGCTGCGCCAACTCGTGACGATTATCTGAACCGGTCCTGGGCCTCCCCTAGATCGACTCAGCCTCAAATGAGTACCTGGTGCGGTATGTAAACAACAGTCTGTTAAGGCTATACGGGGGATCTTTGTAGGTGAGTGTGTGTGTGTAGGAGAGTGTCTGTCTGTGTGTAGGAGTGTGTGGGTGAGTGTGTGTGAGTGTGTGTCTGTGGCTGTCTCGGCAGCGGGTGGCCTCGTGATGTCGAGACACTGAGACTTGGCGGGGATGATGATTCTGGTGAGCCAGTCTCTACCCGGCTCGCCCGTGTGTTTGTGAAATGTCTGTGTGTGTGTTTGTGAATGTGTGTCATGGGGAGCGGTAGTGTAGCGGTTAGCGCGCTGCACTATGAACCTGGCGACCCGGGTTCGATTCCCGCTCACGGCAAACACCAGTGACGATTATCTGAACCGGTCCTGGGCCTCCCCTAGGTCGACTCAGCCTCAAATGAGTACCTGGTGCGGTGTGTAAACATCGCCGCTAGGGAGACAAAGGCGGTCGGGCGTGGTGCTGGCCACCCACCCCCTCGTGTACCGTTCCGGCCTTCATAGGTGCTCGCTAACAGCACTTGCCCCTACAGTCTGTCAAGGCTATACGGGGAATCTTTATCTTTGTCTGTGTGTGAGTGTCTGTCTGTGTGTGTGTAGGTGTGTGTAGGTGAGTGTCTGTCTGTCTGTGAGTGAGTGTCTGTCTGTCTGTGTGAGTGTGTCTGTCTGTGTGTAGGTGAGTGAGTGTCTGTGTAGGTGAGTGAGTGTCTGTGTGTGTGTAGGTGAGTGAGTGTCTGTGAGTGAGTGTGTGTGTAGGTGAGTGAGTGTCTGTGTGTGTAGGTGAGTGAGTGTCTGTCTGTGTGTGTAGGTGAGTGTCTGTGTCTGTGTGTGTAGGTGAGTGAGTGTCTGTCTGTGTGTGTATGTGTAGGTGAGTGAGTGTCTGTCTGTGTGTGTGTGTGTGTGTAGGTGAGTGTCTGTGTGTGTGTGTGTAGGTGAGTGAGTGTCTGTCTGTGTGTGTGTGTGTATGTGAGTGAGTGTCTGTCTCTGTGTGTGTGTGTAGGTGAGTGAGTGTCTGTCTGTGTGTGTGTGTGTGTAGGTGAGTGAGTGTCTGTCTGTGTGTGTGTGTGAGTGTCTGTCTGTGTGTGTGTGTGAGTGTCTGTCTGTGTGTGTGTGTGAGTGTCTGTCTGTGTGTGTGTGAGTGTCTGTCTGTGTGTGAGTGTCTGTCTGTGTGTGTGTGTGTGTGAGTGTCTGTCTGTGTGTGTGTGTGAGTGTCTGTCTGTGTGTGTGTGTGAGTGTGAGTGTCTGTGTGTGTGTGTGTGTGAGTGAGTGTCTGTCTGTGTGTGTGTGTGAGTGTCTGTCTGTGTGTGTGTGTGAGTGTCTGTCTGTGTGTGTGTGTGAGTGTCTGTCTGTGTGTGTGTGTGAGTGTCTGTGTGTGTGGGTGAGTGTCTGTGTGTGTGTAGGTGAGTGAGTGTCTGTCTGTGTGTGTGTGTGTGTAGGTGAGTGAGTGTCTGTCTGTGTGTGTGTGTGTAGGTGAGTGAGTGTCTGTCTGTGTGTGTGTGTAGGTGAGTGTCCGGCAAAACAACCTCCTACCTCCTCGCGGTGCCGGACGGGCAACACTGTCGTGGGCAGTGCTGTGGGGGGAGGGCCAATGCCCATTGGCCTCTCCCCTCATGGCGTCTGTGACCACCACAGTGGCTAAACGGGGGCTCTGGACGGGTGCGAGGGGCTGGTAACCCCTCCACCTTCAATTAACCACCACTAAACTACGAATTAAACATAAACCTGTAACTAATAAGCTTGTGCCGGCCCCGGGGGGTCAGGCTTTTATGACGTCTCCTGGCCAAACCCCATTTGGCGGAGCCAGGAGATTGAATTTTCACCCTCGGGGCTCCTCCAGAAACAACAAAAAACCATTGCGGATGGCCACGTGGAATGTTCGAACGCTCACTGCGGAGGAGAGGCTGCCACTCCTCTGTCGGGAGCTGGACCGGTACTGCCTGGATCTCTGTGGCATTCAGGAGGTCCGGTGGACCGGTTCTGGCTCCTGCCACCATGAGGGGTGGACAGTCCTCTACTCGGGGCAGGAGACTGCCAAACAACAGGGTGTGGCTCTTCTTCTGAACAAAAGAATGAAGGGGGCGTGGGAGCGTGGCGGTGAGGTGTGGGAAGCTGTAAGCCCCAGTATACTTTGGGCTCGCCTTCCCATCAACCAGAGGCGAGGAGTGGTGGTCGTGGTTACTTATGCCCCCACCGAAGACGAACATCCGTGGAGGGATGCAGGCAAAGCCGATGAGTCAGACGCTTTCTATGACCTCCTGTCACAGGTGCTGACTAAAGTGGCCACTCGGGACAGAGTCATCTTGTTGGGTGACTTCAATGCCCGAGTTGGTCATGATGCTGGCACCTGGTCTGGAGTGATTAGAAGGCATGGGCCAGATCAGCTCAATAATAACGGTAGGAGGCTGCTAGATTTTTGTGCAGCCCATGGGCTTGTAATTACCAACACGCTCTTCCGGCATCGGCGCATCCACACAACTTAATGGATACATGCCGGGTCCAAGCAAGAACATCTGCTGGACTACATAGTGACGGACCAGCGGATGCGAGCCCATGTCCTTGACACCAGGACCTACCGTGGAGCTGATCTGCCCTCTGACCATTGACTAGTCATCTGTAAGATGCGCCTGCCTTTCTTCCACTCCGGTGGTGGGTGTACACCCAGGATCCCATTCCAACCAAAAGTGGCCTGGTCTCAGTTAGCTGATGAAAGTTGCAAGCGAGAATTTCATCATCGCTTGCAGCTGGGGTTGGCATCGTCCCCCACTCCACCTGATGTCGAGGGTAAATGGGCGAGGTTTAAGACTGTGACTCATGCAGCTGCAATGGCTGCTTTGGGTACGCGGTCCAGACCTCCCCAGAAACCCTGGCTGACAGAGGAGGTGTTCAGGTTAATTGAGAAAAAGCGACAGGCCCACTCTCATCGCCTACAGCATCCCACGTCAGAGAATGAGGAGGTTTACCGCAGCCTTCGCTCGGAAGTTCGGAGAGCCGTAAGGCGCTGTAAGGATGGGTGGTGGTCGCGGGTTGCTGAGGAGATGGAGTCTGCCTCAGTGGCCCGTGATCACAAATCACTATTTAACTCTTCTTGGTTCTTTCGGTAAAGTCACGTAGAAGGGAAGTAATAAAATAATAAAAATAAAACATAATAAAACAATTCTCACGACGTTTCGGCCACAACGCAAGCAGCCGTCCTCAGGTGAAAACCAGGTCCGTCGAGGCGACGGACCTGCAGCGCCACACCTATTACCATCATTAGAGGAAAAAACGGTGATCCAATCTCCGACCCCCAGGAACAGGTTTGCAAATTTGCTGAGCATTTCTGTGAGGTCCTGGGGGAGGGAAATTCTCTCAGCCAGGAAAACATCATGGCACAAAGTGGTGATAACCCTGCTGAGGCTGCGGTGCCTCACATATTGGAAGAGGTCACCCCCTGTGAGTGGCTGGCTGAGGTGCCAGCTGTTGAGGAAGTACTGAGGGCGATCCGGAGTCTGAGACCAGGGAAGGCACCGGGCAGAGATGATCTCCCAAGCGAAATGCTGAGGGAGGGTGGCGTTGGTGCACAGACTGCCCTATATGACATCATAACAACAGTCTGGACCACTGGACGGGTTCCGCAGGACTGGAAGGATGCCCTGGTGGTCCCCCTCTTTAAGAAGGGGGACCATACCAACTGTAACAACTACAGGGGCATCTCACTCCTCAGTGTGCTGGGTAAGGTCCTGGCAAGGATTATTCAACATCGCCTTGCTAGGCACGCTGAGGAGAGGCTTGCGGAGCCCCAATGCGGTTTCAGGAAAGGGCGGTCCTGCACAGATGCCCTATTTTCTGTCCGTCTGCTACAGCAGAGGTGTAGGGAATTCCAAAAAGACCTACATCTCTGCTTTATTGACCTGGTCAAGGCCTATGATACCATCAGTAGGACTGGGCTCTGGGTTGTTCTTCGTGCTTTCGGAGTCCCTGACCCTCTGCTCACGATCATTAAGGACCTTCATGATGGTGAGCGGGCCCGGGTAAAACTACGTGGCCGGGAGTCGGAGCCTTTCCCTGTACACCTTGGGGTGCGACAGGGATGTCCTCTGGCTCCCACATTATTTAACATCTATTTTGACCGCGTAGTTCGTGAAGCCTTCAATAGCTGTACCGGGGGAATTTCCATTTGGTACAGATATAATGGGAGGCTGATCGATGCCCGGGTGCGATCAAGGGATGGCTCCCTATTGGTCAACCACGTTATGTATGCCGATGATTTGGTAATAGCTGCTCATTCAGAAGAGGAGTTGGAGACGCTGCTGCTGAGACTGGAGCGTGCCACTAAGAGGTGGGGCCTTACCATCAGCCCCACCAAAACTAAGCACCTGCCTGGGTATTTTGTACCATCGGACACTCCACCCCCACAACTCCCAATTGGTGATGGGGCAGTTGTGGAGAGAGTGGAGAGTTTCCCATACCTGGGGAGTGTGCTTATGACCGGCTCCAGTTTATCAGCAGAGGTCTCACTCCGAATCAGTCGAGCGGCAATATCTTTTCATCGGTTGCGTAACGCTGTGTGGAAGCTACCTGGTCTGTCGCTCCGCACGAAGCTTCAGGTCTTCTCGGCCACGGTCATTCCCTCCCTTCTCTACGCTTGCGAGACGTGGACCCCCCTGGTGGAGCATCTTCGCCGGTTGGAAACATTTAGGCTGGCCTGCCTACGATCCATCCTGGGTTTAACCAGGCTGGATTGTGTGAGGAGCTCACAAATCCTTGAAAGATCTGGGCAAAGTCCCATCAGTGAGCTCCTCCGGCAGGCAAAGCTGCGGTGGCTGGGGCATGTAGCCCACATGCCCAGCTCCCGCATGCCTAAACAGCTTTTGTTCGGCCGGATCGAGGGGGCTAAACGGGCGCAGCACGGGCTGGAGAAGAGATGGAGTGCTGTGGTACAGGAGGACGTGGAGCTGAGTGGACTTGCCGATGACTGGCACCAGCGGTGTCAAGATCGGCCTCAGTGGAGGAGGCTCGTGAAGGACGCTACTGGGCAGTTGGAGGCAGTCGCCCTCCAACAACAACGGAGGGCGGAGGAGCGACGCTCACAACAACGAGCAGAGCGCCGGGTGGCTAAAGCACAGCAAGTTGGTACAGTATGGGGCACAGGTGGTGCATCAACCAGTCATCTCGGTCAGTCGACCCGTGGCACCTGCTGGGTCTGCCCCGTGACCTCCTGCCAGCGGGCGTTCGACACTTCACGTGGCCTCAAGGTGCACATGGCCTGGCACAAGCGTCGTGGTGACGTCACCGCCACTTAGTGGCGAATGGCGGTTGTTGTTGTGTTAGTGTGTGTGTCTCTCTGTGTGTCTCTCTGTGTCTCTCTGTGTCTGTGTGTGTCTCTCTCTGTGTCTCTGTGTCTGTGTCTCTCTCTGTGTCTCTCTGTGTCTCTCTGCGTTTTTCTGTGTCTCTCTGCGTCTCACCGTGTCTCTCTGTGTCTGTGTGTGTCTCTCCGTGTCTCTCTGCGTCTCTCTGCGTCTTTCTCTGTGTCTCTCTGCGTCTCACCGCGTCTCTCTGTGTGTCTCTCTGTGTCTGTGTGTGTGTCTCTGCGTCTCTCTGCGTCTCTCTCTCTGTGTCTCTCTGTGTCTCTCTGTGGTTCTGTGTGTGTCTCTCTGTCTCTCTGTGGCTCTGTGTGTCTCTCTGTGTCTATATGTGTCTCTATGTGTCTATATGTGTCTCTGTGTGTCTCTCTCTGTCTCTCTCTGTGTTTCTCCGCGTGTCTCTCTCTGTGTCTGTGTGTGTCTCTCTGTGTCTCTCTGTGTGTGTGTGTCTCTGTGTGTCTCTCTCTGTCTCTCTCTGTGGTTCTCCGCGTGTCTCTCTCTCTGTGTGTCTCTCTCTGTGTTTCTCCGCGTGTCTCTCTCTGTGTGTGTGTCTGTCTCTCTGTCTCTCTCTGTGTTTCTCCGCGTGTCTATGATACATCACCCACATGGTAAAACCATCACCACCATCACCACCACCGCCACCGCCATCATCAACATCACCAAAAACATCAACATTGCCATCAATATCATCAACATCACGATCAACGTTACCATCGCCATCATTACCAACATCACCATCAGCAGAGTGGAGACCCTGATGATGATGATCATAGGTGATGGTGGTGATGGTGGTGGTGTGGTGATGGTGGTGGGTGCAGCTACTCGTTACCAGCACTTGCCCCAACTGTCTGTCAAATGCTTTATGGGAATGTTTTTCATTGTGATGGTGATGATGATGATGTTTGCGGCTATTTGCCAACATCACTTGTCCCGACTGTCAAATTATATGTTGGAATATTTTTTATGGTGGTGATGATGGTGGTGATGATGGTGGTGATGATGGTGATGGTGGTGATGGTGGTGATGATGATGGTGATGATGGTGGTGATGATGGTGGTGATGGTGGTAGGCCTCGGCAAGGTAAGGTAAAAGTTAAAAGGTAAAAACATCGAGCCTACCTTTACCCTACCTTTTACCATACCACAATACAATCACTCTACCCTACCTTTTACCCTTTAGCAGGTAAGGTAAAAGGTAAAAAGCAACGAGCCTACCTTTACCCTACCTTTTACCCTTACCCCATGCAAATGACCCGATTACAGGGTAATTACTAGGGAACTACACACATCAACAGGGTTTATAACGGTAAATGCTATAAGGTAGAGCGCTTTATTCATATAGAATACTCTCGATTATTCCAATTTTACACGCTTGTCGTTGTTGTCGTTGTTGTTGTTGTCGTCGTCGTCGTTGTCATTGTTGTTGTTGTTGTCGTCGTCGTTGTCGTATCCTCAAATCTTGTAACTAAATTGTAACCCACTCCCCAATGTGGTATCGACTGCAAACTTGGTATATTTGTGTCATACTGATGACAACACGATATTCTATCATAAAATCCTTTTGTAGATGTTATGTTTCGGCTTGGGTCTAATTGTTGACCTAGCCGAGGCCAACTTGAAGCCGGTACGGTTATAGCACCAATTGATTAACAGATCACTTGCCTTGACGGGTTAGCGGATCAATTTTGACTTTAAACTTTCGTGACTGCAGGAATTCATATTCTTGGTTCTTTTGGTAAAAATAAAAAAATAGTAAATAAAAAATGGAAAATAATAAAAGCAAAACCGCCCATTTTTTCAATATTTTATTATTATTTTCTATTTACGTGACTTTACCGAAAGAACCAATGATATATATAGAGGGTTAGCCGATTTGATTCGTTAATCGATTTGTTGTCTGCTTCAATAGTGCAGTAGCTCAACAGGGAGCGGGTTCAGCAAGTTGTGCAGGAGCCTCTTTCGACGGTGCAGCGACGTCTCTCCTTCAGCAGCAGCAGCAGCAACTCCCAGCAGGTGCAGTAGCAGCATCATCAGCAGCATCAACTCCCAGCAGGTGCAGCAGCAGCAGCAGCTCCAGCACACGTGCACCATTCATTCCAAGGTGGGCTGCCAGTAACAGCGTATGTGTTTTGCAATGTTGGTTGGGTGGTGTTTGTGTTTTCTCGTTGCAGGACGGACTTCTGTGCCGTTCCCTTCGTTGGGATTTCCTTTTGGCGATTCTGGTGGTTTGGTGGTGGCGGTGAGTTTGAACACAGGCACACAATGTAGAATTGGTGTTGTTAGATTGTTGAATGTGCGTCAAGTGTGTTTTGGTGTTAGCTCAAGATATTAATAATGAATGGTCATTCAGTGCATTTTTATTTAATCCACTTAGAATGCCGTTAGAATGCAGCAGTTACGTTGCATTACGGATGTGTTGGTTGTGATGGGGAAAGTGACTGAATGATACAGTAGACTCGATCACATTTGTGGATTAACCGCAAACCTCAGATTGTGACGTAAATCAATAACTCGTGGATTTTCGCTTCAGCTAAAATGAGTCGTCTAACAGCAGTCAAACAACAACAACAACAACATTGGTGTTCTCGGAAACGTTTCATTACAAGTCGCGCAAAATCCACACGGTCGCCCCTACAGTCGAGCAGTTGCATTTGTCTTACTGATTGTCCGTGTCGGGTGGTGGTGGTGGAGGGTTGCGACACATTTATAATAACGCGATCTCACCCAGCAACATGAATGCATAATACTGGTCGTGTTCAACTAGTTTGTTTACAACGGGGGGCAGAGTTCGATGCTGATGGGCGTGGCTCTGCTCTGTGACCTGAAATTCTTCATCGGAGATGACCAAATCCCAACAGTGTCTGAGCAGCCGGTAAAAAGCCTTGGAAGGTGGTATGATGCAAGCCTGAAGGACAAAGACCAGGTGTAACAGCTGCGCAAAGACATTAGTAGTAGCCTACAGTCCATCGACAACACCCAGCTACCTGGAAAGTTAAAGGCCTGGTGTCTGCAGTTTGGTCTCCTACCCCGGGTGTTGTGGCCCCTAGCAGTGTATGAGGTTCCAATCTCAACAGTGGAGAAGATGGAAAGAGGAGTCACAGGCTACTTAAAGAAGTGGCTCGGAGTTCCACGATGCCTTACCACCATAGGCCTCTATGGAGATGGTGTCCTGAAGCTGCCCCTCACCAGTCTAACCGAGGAATTCAAGTGTGCAAAAACCAGGCTCCAGATGACACTGAGTGAATCTCGAGACCCAGTGGTGAGCAACAACGCGCCGACCTTGGCAACTGGGCGCAAATGGAGGCCAGGAAAAGCAGTCCAGGAGGCAACAGCAGCCCTCAGACATGCTGACATTGTGGGTCATGTTCAGCAAGGGAGAGGAGGCCTTGGGCTAACTAGCCGTGCTGCTTGGAGTAAGGCCACTGCACCAGAGCGGCGGAAGATGGTAGTGCAGGAAGTACGCCATCAGGAGGAGGCTGCAAGGTGGGCCAAGGCAGTCTCTCTTGCCAAACAGGGACAGTGGACTCGATGGGACAGTGTGGAGAAGAGGAAGATCAGCTGGAAGGAGCTGTGGGCCATGGAAGCGAGGCGGTTGAGCTTTTCCATCAGAGCAACATATGACATCCTTCCAACACCAGTTAATCTTCACCAATGGTATGGTGAAGATCCGGACTGTGTCCTCTGTTCCATGCCAGCCAACCTCAGGCACATTCTCACAGGGTGTAAAACAAGCCTCACCCAAGGACGCTACACTTGGCGTCACAACCAAGTCCTTAAAAACCTTGCGTCCGCTGTGGAGGACAAGCGAGCTGCCACCAACTCCCTACCACCCCCAGCAGCATCACACCCCTTACGGACGACCTAAACCACCGAAGAGCGGCTCTACACCATTAGAGCGAGACCAGCTGCGCTTGGCCCGCGACTGGAAAATGCTAGCTGACATTGGCCGGCAACTTGTGTTTCCTCCGGAGATCGCAACCACCACCCTAAGTCCTGACATGGTGCTCTGGTCCCGTTCACTCAAGAAGGTCTTCATCATTGAGCTCACAGTACCCTAGGAGGACTCAGTAGATGAGGCTTATGAGCGAAAACATCTGCGCTATGCCGATCTAGCTGCCGAAGCACGGCATCATGGCTGGAACACAGAAGTCCGACCAGTGGAGGTGGGCTGCAGAGGTTTTGTGGCAACATCTACAACCAGACTGCTTAGAGACCTGGGAATTAAGGGCCAGAGCCAGCGTTCGGCAATCAGAGCTGTATCGGAGGCGGCAGAAGGCAGCAGTCAGTGGCTCTGGATGAAGAGGAAAGACCCCAGCTGGGCCCCGAAATGAGAGGGCCAGGAGGTATGCAGTCAACAATGCTTGACTCAGGGAGGAGGACGCCCCTGCCATGCATAGTCCCATGGGATGTTGGCTATCAACAACAAGGCAACTCCTATGACTAATTGGGAATGGGACGCAAGCGCAGGATTGATCACCCTGTCGCTGGCCGCCTTTGGGGAGGGTGTATAGTATGAAAGGCCGAAACACCCTAGGAACCAAAGGTTCACTACTGACGATGCGCTCCCCAAATTTCACCAGGCTCACTGTTCATGAACTCTTGGAAGTGCTTGCACAAAGGATAGTAACATCTCATCCTGTGTTCTTGGAATCTGGGCCAAGTCTTCTGCGCGTTCAGCAGGAATTGTCATCACTGATTGCTCGTTAGTGCCACACATTTTAGTTTTCGTTTGCAAACTCAATCGAACTTTGCAGGGACCCGAGTTGGATTCCTGCTCACGGCCAAAAACAGTTGATGATTATCTGAACCGGTCGTGGGCCTCCCCGAGGTCAACTCGGCCTAAAAGTTGTCCCTTGTGCGATGTGTAAACATCACCACTAGGGAGACAAAGGGGGCCGGGCCTGGTTCTGGTCACCCACCCCCCCCCCCCCCCGTGTGCCACAGTGCCGGCCTTGATAAGTGCTGCTACTCGCTAACAGCACTTGCCCCCGACAGTCTGTTAGAGGCTATACGGGGGATCTTTGTCTTTGGCAGTGGCGGTGCAGAAGGTGCGTGCAGGAGGTGCGTGCAGGAGGTGCGTGCAGGAGGTGCGTGCAGGAGGCCGAACGGCGCCCGGAAGAGACGCGTCCCACGAAGAGCTTCCATGAAGAAGTGCGGGAGCGAGGCGAGAGGGGGCCAAGGGATGGGCCGCGGGAGGTCTGAGGGAGGGCAGCGAAGGGGGGGGGCAGATGAAGGTCAGCGAGGGGCAGGAGCTCGGCCTGAGGGGCACGGAACCGGGGCGGAGTCGGGAAGCGGGAGGGGAAGAGGGGAGAGAGAGACGGCGCAGCAACAGTCGAGGGCCAGAGACGCGGCGAGCGAGAGACGCAGAGACGAGGCGGCGTGGGGAGCGCGGCAAGAGAGAGAGAGAGACAACCATCAGAGGAATTTCATTCAACGGTTCTTGAGGCAGAGGCTAGGGGGGTCCGGTTCGGACGGAGCGAGAGAGACGGGGCGAGATGAGGGGAGGGGCAGAGACGTCGCGAGAGATCGGCAAAGAGAAGGGGAGGCAAGGGGAAGACAGGAAGAGAGAGAGAGACATCAGAGGGCGCCGAGCCTTCGTCGATTTATAAGCGAGAGGTTAGGGCGATTCAGTTGGGAAGGAGGGAGAGAGACGGGGAGGCAGGGAGGGAGAGAGACGGGGGCCCAGGGAGGGAGGGAGATGGGGGGGCAGAGAGAGAGAGAGATGGGGGGGCAGAGAGGGAGAGGGGGGCAGGGAGGGAGAGAGACGGGGGGGCAGAGAGGGGGAGAGATGGGGGGGCAGAGAGAGAGAGAGATGGGGGGGCAGAGAGGGAGAGGGGGGCAGAAAGGGGGAGAGACAAAAGGGCAGGGAGGGAGAGAGCTGTAGATGCCACTGGTTCTTCACGTTCTGCAGATGTAGATCCCACTGGTTCTTCACGTTCTGCAGATATAGATGCCACTGGTTATTCACGTTCTGTAGATGTAGATGCCACTGGTTCTTCACGTTCTGCAGATGTAAATGCCACTGGTTCTTCACGTTCTGCAGATGCCACCGATTCTTCACGTTCTGCAGATGTAGAAGCCACTATTTCTTCATGTTCTGCAGATATAGATGCCACTGGTTATTCACGTTCTGTAGATGTAGATGCCACTGGTTCTTCACATTCTGCAGATGTAAATGCCACTGGTTCTTCACGTTCTGCAGATGCCACCGATTCTCCACGTTCTGCAGATGTAGAAGCCACTATTTCTTCATGTTCTGCAGATATAGAAGCCACTGTTTCTTCACGTTCTACAGATGTAGATGCTACTGGTTCTTCACGTTCTGCAGATGTAGATGCCACTGGTTCTTCACGTTCTGCAGATGTAGATGCCACTGGTTCTTCACGTTCTGCAGATGTAGATGCCACTGGTTCTTCACGTTCTGCAGATGTAGATGCCACTGGTTCTTCACGTTCTGCAGATGTAGATGCCACTGGTTCTTCACGTTCTGCAGATGTAGATGCCACTGGTTCTTCACGTTCTGCAGATGTAGATGCCACTGGTTCTTCACGTTCTGCAGATGTAGATGCCACTGGTTCTTCACGTTCTGCAGATGTAGATGCCACTGGTTCTTCACGTTCTGCAGATGTAGATGCCACTGGTTCTTCACGTTCTGCAGATGTAGATGCCACTGGTTCTTCACGTTCTGCAGATGTAGATGCCACTGGTTCTTCACGTTCTGCAGATGTAGATGCCACTGGTTCTTCACATTCTGCAGATGTAGATGCCACTGGTTCTTCACGTTCTGCAGATGTAGATGCCACTGGTTCTTCACGTTCTGCAGATGTAGATGCCACTGGTTCTTCACGTTCTACAGATGTAGATGCCACTGGTTCTTCACGTTCTACAGATGTAGATGCCACTGGTTCTGCAGATGTAGATGCCACTGGTTCTTCACGTTCTGCAGATGTAGATGCCACTGGTTCTTCACGTTCTGCAGATGTAGATGCCACTGGTTCTTCACGTTCTGCAGATGTAGATGCCACTGGTTCTTCACGTTCTGCAGATGTAGACGCTAACTCCCTTTGGCACTTGTTTCCTCTCTATTCTCTTGAAATACCTACTAAGAGATGTCTGCACAGTTGTTCTCTTCATCTCTGCACAAATCAACTTGTGATGGGCAATCGCATCGTTGAACTGCGGTAACGGGACATACGGACAGGTTTGCACGTATCTCTGAAAGTTCCCGAGTCGAATATTTGTAAGTAGAGGTAGTCCCTGTACTACATCGGGCACAAGCTGGGGGCAGGGGTGGGGGTCAGGGAATTGGGTGATGCAACAGATGTTCATTAGGGATAGAGGGGTTGGTTGTCCCTGTGGAGGCAGCATTGCCGAGGGGACAGGACAGGAAGGGTGGGTCACCCTTGACACGTGAAGGACACGGCTTCGAATCCCGTCTAGTGAGCAAAACGAACAAAGACGCCAAGGTCACCGTGAACCGATGTCACGACTCCCCCGCGCTGACGTCATATCGAATTTCATTTAAGTGACGCCACTATATTTTCAAAACGAGTGTGATTTTTACAGTATTTTTATTTTAAGACGCGAGGTTGCCACCTGTCCTTGCTTTGATGTAATATCCCTGCATTGATGCATTTCATTTCATTAAATTGATATCAGTAGATTGCCACGGTTATCATTTGTAATTCTTTACGAAGCGAGTTTGCCACCCGTACTGGTCCCCCCCCCCAAGATCATCCTCTTATGGAGGTCGGCTCCTGTGGGATATCTCCAAGTCTTCGCAGAAACGTGACTTGGCAAGTCCTGGTTTGTTGCCAGTCGCGTGAAAGTTTGCCACTCAATAGCGTGCATGTACACGCACAGTCATCCTCCCCCGTCTCTCTTATGCTGTTGTGAATACAGGTGGGGGAGTGCTTCAAAAACAAGTGAACACTTCTGAGACTTTGCAACAACACCACAGGAAAACGTGCTGCCTCCGGCCTCTGGAGACCTGCACCTGAGAAGATTGCGGGCGCGCGTTGACAATGTTGGCGAAGACTCTTCGGCTTTTTAAATCCTTTATATTAAGTTCGCTTGCTTGCGCGCTTACGACCGTGCAAACCTTTCGGTCGTTTTTTAACCCACTTCCCGTGATCCAATCGAGCTGACATGTTGCACACAGACTCGTTGTGCATGACAATTAATGTTCGTGAAAATTTTTTTCCAAAATTTTACACTTTAGGGAAAACAAATTAAATATTTAATTACCAATTGTTTAATACTGCAGACAAACATCTGACCCATAGGTGGCAGCCATCTCAAGCCAGAGGACGAGAGGACTCTAGCCGCCACACATATAAAGGATTTATAGTGAAAAACTTTGTTTTTACGGGTTATACTTATTGAAGCTATTAGGACGGAACCACGATTGACCTCCGACAGTGGCGATGATGTTCACAATGGGTGAAGGGGCTGAGTTGGTACCCGCGACGGGTTTTGCAAACTCACAACCTTTCCGAGTGTATTTCCTTACGTTGAATACAAAAAAGCACGGAATTGCTTGCGATTTTAAGCGCTTTAATTTTGAGCGTACACGCAACGAACAGAAACAATGAACGTTCACTTTACAATCAAAATGCAATCAAAATGTTTTTGAGATATCAAAGATTGCATTTTCAATAAAAACTGCAGAAGAAAAATATTAAATAAATGTGGATATCTACATAAAATGATATAAACACACTATCCTAAAAATACAGCACCATATTTTAACACTAAAGCAGTCACTGACTCGCAACAACTTGCAATCATAAGTGACAGAGTTAATTTCGGGTAAAATCAATGAAAATGGGGTATGCCGATAGCATAAAAAATTAACCCGTAAAAACAAAGTTTTTCACTATAAATCCTTTATATGCATGGCGGCTAGAGTCCTCTGGCTTGAGATGGCTGCCACCTATGGGTCAGATGATTGTCTGCCAATCATTAAACAATTGGTAATTAAATATTTAAAATTTTCCCTAAACAGTGTAAAATTTTGGAAAAATTTTTTCACGAAAATGCATTGCCACGCACAACGAGTCTGTGTGCAAAATGTCAGCTCGATTGGATCACGGGAAGTGGGTTAAAAAACGACCGAAAGATTTGCACGGTCCTAAGCAAGCAAGCGAACTTAATATAAAGGATTTAAAAATGAGATGTGATAGAGCAAATCTGAGATCAGATTTGGAATCGGCACCCTGAAAGTCTAGAACAGCTGCAAAAGTCCAGGCCAGAAAAACACGTTGTTTTGTTGTTGTTGACCAGTGTTAACGGCGAAAGTGTCCACCCCCCCACCTCCTCTCTGAAAATTGATGAAAAGCAGCGACTTAAAACTGAACACCCAAAACATTTTAACTGCGGTGGCTAAAAGTCTCCACCCTGGCTACCATTTCGCCAAGAACAATGGAACGTAAAACAACGTCCCTCAAAACAAACTCCGATTCTCTTTTAATCCTCCGATTCAGAAGTGGTGTCGACATCTGGACCCTCAAACCAGTCAAAGGGTGAGTGTCGCCGTTTTGCAGGAAGCTTGATGGAAGGTGATGCAGAGACCATCTTCCCTTGTTTGATCTTTGCTGTCAACGTGGTTTTTCTTGAGATCTCAATCGCCTGTAACAAATGAACACATCGAAGACAATTGGGCATCGTCACAAGTCTAAAGGGGTCCTCCTGCTCAAGTGAGCGTGGCTTGGTGTTCGTCTCTCGTGACGAGGTGTACGGCTCCTGCGGTGGATACGTCCTCCACCTTGCCGTGGCGTGTCCTCGAAATAACGCGCGCGGATTCCCCGTGGGCTGCGTGTGACAGGTAAAGTTTCAAATTGAATCTGAAGGAAATTCAAACTCGTGCTAAGGTAGCCGACTTGAGGTTGGCTGCTACATCTCGGACGCTGCAAAGAAATGTCGCATGCCAGATAGTCCAAGTTTAATGTTCTACCGATATGTTGCGTGCCAGACAGTCCAAGTTTAATGTGACGCTCGCTGGGAATGACACTGAGAGACAGTGAAAGGAACGTGTTTGTTGTCCATCCGCCCGCACCTCCAATTAGCACGGTTGGCTACGCACGGTGGTGCAAACGAAGTTCAACACACACACACGTACACACGTACACACACACACACGTACACACATACACACGCACACACACGTACACACACACACACGTACACACACGTACACACGCACACACACACACGTACACACACACACGTACACACGTACACACACGTACACACACACACGTACACACACACGTACACACACACACGTACGGACACGTACACACACACACACATACACACACACGTACGTACGGACACGAGGGTCAGATCATGTACACAGGGTTCATGGCTACGCACGGTGTTGCGAACGAAGTTCAACACACGTACGTACGGACAACACGAGTGTTAGAACAGGACCCTGCGGTGTGGGCTGGTAGGAATAATACTTAGTGCCGGTACAGGGATATCGACCGGGTATAGAGGAGTTAAAGAAAAAATTACTGTATTCTAGTGTAACGTTAATTAAAAGTGTTTGTTTTGACAAGAAACGCTGTGAGATTTAAAGACCCCCCAACACCACCCCTCCCACCAGCCCTCACCACCCCCCACCACCACCCCCCACCACCACCCCCCACCACCACCTTCTGCACTAGGCCTCGCGAAGCCTGCCGCACTAGGCCTCGCGCCGTGCTTTTCGTGCACAAATAAGGCGATTAAATGTATCTCGTCTCTGTGTTAATAAATGTTTCTTGTCTCTGTGTTAAAAAAAACGTGCTGCGTTTCAGTAAAATAATTATTTTTAAAAACGTGCTGCGTTTCAGTAAAGTAATTTTGAAGCGAAGTTTAAAGTTTTGCCGTGATGCGCCGGAAGCGACGGCCATCTTGTTTAATTCACAGATCGCAAGGGGAGCGGGCGGCCATCTTGTCGGACAGGGTCATGCCAAGTGTTTGCAGTAGGGGGCGATGTTGATACACGGACGGACGGACGGACAGTCGGACGGATGGACGGACACATTAATATATTGGTGGTCTGGTCCACTTCGTTCCTACCAATATAATATACACAGCTCCATGACATCGTTCACACTGTTGAGAGAAGCCGGCAGCTTGGGCTGGATGGGCGCCGAGAGAGGGATGATGGATGACGGTCAAGAAAAAATGGACCGAAATGGCATCCAACGGGAGATACTCGACTGAGACGGCTCCAAGCGAGGAGATGGAGCGATGAATTGAGCGGCGTGCGTAGGCGCTGAGTGTGGATCATTATATCTGCAGGATCGTGAGAGATGGCAATTGCGCGGGGAGGTCTTCGTCCGGAAGTGGAATGATTGTGGCCGATGAAGTCTCAATGCCACAAAAACAAGAATGTCAACGTGAAAACGAGGGCTCAAAACATCTGACACGAACACAATATTATTGTAAACATTAAACAGCATTTACATAAGAGGGGGGGGGGGGGAGCACTCAAAAGCTCCACACTGATAGATTCAAGAATCCATGGCTACACTGCCATCTCCTGACCACCTCGTAGGCCAAGCCTGGCAGTCCCCGGCAGTCTCCCACCGACTCAACCCGCGTCGTGTCCGAGATCTACGTTCATCAGTGGGCCCATTGCAGATTGGTCAAAACAGTTGGCTTGAACGGGTGGGGTGACCAATCAGGTGACTGCATTGATGCCGCTACACGTGGACTGGGAATGAGAGCAACCGCCAGAAGAAATGCAGCGAGACACGTGGAAAAGAGAAGAAGTCACGTCACTGCAGGCAGAAGGAGCTCTGGTGGGAGTTCTACAGAGGGTGACCGCTGTACACGGCGTCTTGGAGGATGGTGGGAATACACCCGCAACTTGACCCCAGCACACACAAGCAGGCGAGCAATGAAACGGTGCGCCCATTTATAGAGAATGAGAAGATGTATTGATACTGGAGGAATGCGATGAGATATGAAGCTGTTTTTCACAGATGTCCAGTACTATTCACTTTGTATTTTTATTTTACCAGGTGAGGCCCACTGAGCTGTATAGCTCTTGTTCAGAAGTGTACTGGCCACAAATGACAGCTCAACCAAGTAGCCTATCATGTGGACATGTATAGTAGCCAAACACTCTGAGAGCGTGTTTGTAAATGTGGAGGGGAAAATCGGAGAACCTGGAAAAAAAGCCACGCGACCACGGGGAGACCTCCTGTATGCCAGGTGAGGTCGTTCACATTTCACAACAACAAACAATACAAAAACACAATAGGAGCGCAAAGTGTAGGGAAGGTAAAAAGTTTTTTTTTTTAAATAAACAAAAAAAACCTAAACCATTTTTTTCTTGTTAATTGTATTTTTTACCCTTTTATCTGGCAACAAAACTGACACCTTTTTTTACGAGGAGCCATGTTTGCATTGACCACAATACCTGCAGTCGGAATGCAAACAAAAAACACAACTCTGATAATGTATGCACCTTCCTTGAAGTTGATGTTTATCTTACCAGGCAAGGCCCACTAAACCATCAGCTTCTCTCACAGAAGCGTCCCGGCCACAAGCGCGAGCAGCTCTACGAAGCGGCTCACCACGTGAAAGATTGTTGAAGAGCAACAATGATATTTTGGAGTAAGAGAAAAAAGTGTGTGACATCATCATCATCATCAGCATTGTTTAACCTGCCGCGCCGGGAGATCAAACGGCACTGCGAGTCTGGTGCACTCACCGTCTTGACACTCGTGACAACGACGGCAGATCTCATCTTGCCTGCTGCCCTGGCCTGTTCAGTTCGCTTGGACGGCATCACGCCCGACACACTTGCTAGCAGCTCTTCGTCGACCTAACGTATAAACGTGAATATCAATGAACACAAAATCACGCAAAGATCCTGCAATTTAAAACATTTATTCGGCCTTGCTGGAATACGAGTGCATTGTACGAGCAAATCTACATTTGCATTTTTTTTATTTTGGGAATTCAGAAACCCGTCCCTTGGTCACGGGCATGCTTTGTGAGCACTCTCCGTCTCTGGCACATTCATCCTACGTTCATTGAACAAATGCTCCAAGCTCGTCAAGATGTCTATTCCACCTTCCCACATCCAGTGGCCCTTTGATTCTGATTGATGGTGATGGAGACTCGCATTAAACTGCAGAAGTGATTTTAGTTTTTAAATTGTACATTTTTTGTTTAATGTTATTGTCAAATGAATGGCTTAGATTACAATGACATAGTTTATTAGATTACAGCAATTATTTAATTATCTGGGAAAAACTCTCCCTCCAGTTGGTCGAGCTCTGAGTTTCACAGCGCACCGCACATTAGGAGAATGCTTCTATCCAGCGTGAACATCCACACATGACCCAATCATCCCTAGCGCTCAAGCGAGCCGCTTTGTCCCTACGAGAGTGGATCGAGTCCCATTGCATCGTCCAAAGAATTTCAATCAAAGCAGTCACATTACTCACCATGAAATCCATGCTGTCCGAGCCCTCGGAGTCCGACAGATGCAAAACTTTTCGCTTTTTCTTCACGACCTCCCCCGTGGCAAGGGGCTTGAGGATGCCTCCCTTGGAAGGCGACTTGGCCACTGTCACCGGTGCGAGCAAAGGTGGAGTCTTGCAGATCGCACGGACACACAAACAGAGATCCCCCAGTTAGGCCTGCAGGCTTGCGGGAGTGCCGTGCTGATCGCAAACAACTGACGTCAGCGCTTAGCCCAGCGGGGTTTATTGAACAAGACTGACTGATGACTAAGACCCGGCAGGTAAAAACTGGTCCAGATCTTGGTAGCTTGGATGAATACTATATTCTTAGGTTTTTTCGGTAAAGTCACGTAGGTAAAAAAATTAAATTAATAAAAGTAAAATAAAGCAAAATAAAATAAAAAATCACGACGTTTCGGAAGCAACACAAGCCTCCGTCTTCAGGTGGAACCGTCACAGCCACAACAGCTGTATCAAGTAAATGAGAGATCACAAGAAATACCACAAAGACACACAGAGAGAGATGTCTGTCTGCTTGTGTGTCTGTCTATAGTTTTCTAGTTAGATTTTTGTTGCTATTTCTTTTATGCCTGATGACGATTGCTTGTGTTGCAATCGAAACGTCGTAATATGCTATTATTTAATTGGCTATTTTATCTTTAGACGTGACTTAACCGAAAGAACCAAAGAATAATTCCTGCAGTCACGAAAGCTCCAAAATTAAGATTGAATCATGTTTACATTAACCACAATACTTGCAGTCAAATGCAAAAAAAAACAATACTCTGATCATTTATGTGTTGTCCTTGAAACTGATTGGTCCACACCAGAGACAGCTTTCTTTAGAGCCCAGTCTCATATGGTGTTCATCAGTTTTGTTGCCAGAGAAAAGGGGGAAAACCCTCTCGACAAGCGAGCTCTGCGGCACCGCACTGCTCCTGACGCCGCCGTCACAAACAACGCCAACTCACCGCTTTTCCCTGCACATCTCCAATCACCGGTTGTTCCATCTCGATTCGATTCTCTAGCCGCTGACGCTGCTTCAGGACCAGCTCGTTCACTGCGAAAAGACGCGTGTGGGGAAAAAGCTGTTAAATATTAAACAACGCGAGCATCACTCTTAGGTTATTTAGGTAAAGTCAGGTAGGTAAAAAATTAACCCGTAAAAACAAAGTTTTTCACTATAAATCCTTTATATGCGTGGCGGCTAGAGTCCTCTCGTCCTCTGGCTTGAGATGGCTGCCACCTATGGGTCAGATGATTGCCTGCCACCATTAAGCAATTGGTAATTCAATATAATTAATTTTTTCCTAAAAAGTGTAAAGTTATGGAAAAAAATTTTCACTAAAAAAAATTGTCACGCACAACGAGTCTGTGTGCAAAATGTCAGCTCGATTGGATCACGGGAAGTGGGTTAAAAAACGACCGAAAGATTTGCACGGTCGTAAGCGCGCAAGCAAGCAAGCAAACTTAATATAAAGGATTTAAATAAAAAACGACCGAAAGATTTGCACGGTCGTAAGCGCGCAAGCAAGCAAGCAAGCGAACTTAATATAAAGGATTTAAAAAGGAGAGTACTGTTAAACGCTGGGGATGTCAACGCTCGGTAAAGTAGAATAGTACCTGTTAAATAAGATGGTCCAAATATGTGTCGTTAAATCTTTTTTGCATGGTTAATAACATCTTTCCCATTATTACTCAGTTTGTACCCATCATCACAGTTGAAGTTATTCTAGATTTGAAGCTTTCGTGACTGCAAGGATTCATATTCTTAGGTTTTTTTCGGTAACGTCACGTAGGTAAAAAATTAAAATTAATAAAAGTGAAATAAAAATAAAAGATTTTTATTTTATTTTTATTTTACTTTTATTAGTTGAAGTTACGTCTGTGTTTGTATATCTGGATGGCTTCGTGTAAAATTCCGTCACAGTTCCTATGATTGCTTTTTCATTGCTTTCATGGCTTTATTTTGGTGATTTCGAAAAGTGTATTGGTTTAGCCATGTTTGTGTTGTTGTAGTACAGAGTTAGACTGATGGCCTTAATCTAAGCTGTCTTGTGGTTGTTGTTGTTGTTGTTTGACTTGCATCCCACTGGGATTTTTGCACACAGCGTTGGTGTACGGTGTTTTTTCTGCAATATTTTGCTGTCTTTTCTTGGATTTTCTGTTTGTACTCAGTCACATATTCACTTTAAGATGTTTTCTTGTTCATGTTTTTGTTTTTTGTTTGTTGCAGTTGCACCCGATTCAAGAGCCGAATGGCTCACATGGCTACACCTAATACATGAAACTTGAACTTGAACAAACCTTTGATGGTAGCCAGGAGGTTTGCAGAGCATCAATCGTTGAAGGCCTGTGTTGCATTGCCGTGAAACAAAATTTGCGAAAAATGCAGGTGGATGGAAAATAAGTAAAAAACAACTCACAGAGGAAGTTTGGATATATCTGCTTTGAATTCTTAATGGCGGAACTGCACTTTGGGCAGCTATTGTTCTCCTCCAGACTCCGACGGATGCATTTGCAACTGAAACGCAGACAAAATGCAACGGCGAGTAAATTGGCAATCGCCGTTATCAGCATCATTGGAAAATTTACCAATCACCGAATATTGTCGCGCATTCGCCGGACGGTGGAAAGAAATGGAATGCAACAACAAAGTACAGTAAAACCTTGGATTGCGAGGAACTTGGTCTGCGAGTGTTTTGCAAGATGGAACAGAAGCACTTCTCCTCCGAGCAGACACGCACATACCAGAAGCTGTGGCCACACTTGGTCATGTACGGCTCTTCTATCGTGTCCAAACAGATGGGGCTGAACATGCAACAGCACAAGGGAGACGAGCAGACATTGGCAACGAAGGAAGAGTTTCCAACACAGCCCTTGTGTCGTGACATAAGAGGGAAGGGCTGCCGGGGGCTCTGGGACCCTAGGCAGATAAGCCCCTTGGCGCCAGGCACTAGGATCCCAGGCACCCCAGACACTTAAGCCCCTTGGCACCAGGCGCTAGGATCCCAGGCACCCCAGACACTTAAGCCCCTTGGCGCCAGACGCTAGGATCCCAGGCACCCCAGACACTTAAGCCCCTTGGCGCCAGGCACTAGGATCCCAGGCACCCCAGACAGTTAAGCCCCTTGGCACCAGGCACTAGGATCCCAGGCACCCCAGACACTTAAGCCCCTTGGCGCCAGACGCTAGGATCCCAGGCACCCCAGACACTTAAGCCCCTTGGCGCCAGGCACTAGGATCCCAGGCACCCCAGACAGTTAAGCCCCTTGGCACCAGGCACTAGGATCCCAGGCACCCCAGACGCTTAAGCCCCTTGGCGCCAGACGCTAGGATCCCAGGCACCCCAGACACTTAAGCCCCTTGGCGCCAGGCACTAGGATCCCAGGCACCCCAGACAGTTAAGCCCCTTGGCGCCAGGCGCTAGGATCCCAGGCACCCCAGACACTTAAGCCCCTTGGCGCCAGGCACTAGGATCCCAGGCACCCCAGACGCTTAAGCCCCTTGGCGCCACCAACAGGGGGGCTGTGTGCTCTGTGGGATACCTGGGGGCGCACACAACCCCACCCCTCGTTGGGGACGAGGCACAAAAGGGCAGCTCCCTGGACGATTGGGGCCAGTTGTAGCTCAAGACCCGCCAGCCAGCTTAGGACCCTGGGACGCTGTGAGGGCCAGTGGTGGGACTCTGGAACTGTGAGGGCGAGTTCCAGAACGTAGCCAGAGTAGTGTATCTAGGCTGTGTACCTAGGCTGTGTATCTAGGCTGTGTACCTAGGCTGTGTACCTAGGCTGTAACAAGAGTATCAGGACTGTTGGAGTATTGGATTGTAATAAAGAAGTTACCTCTACAAGTGTCTCCGGAACCCATTACATTTGCATCACAATGTCATGGTAATTTCAGCTCCCAATGCTGATGTACATTTGTTGATATAACTGACGCCACGTTTGCCAACATCAATCATTACATGTAGTCGCTGCCAATCATTTAAAGTAATTCCCTGCCTTCACCCATAACGCTTTAAGAAAAGATATGTTTGGATTAGTATGAAACATAATGGAACCACATCTCAATATCAATGCACTACTCTTCTCATTCAGGTGATCCAATCCATAGAAATCTTACAGCCCAACCAGTCTTCATAGATGTTCCCAAACAGCACTTTCCCCAACAAACTAAAGAGGGCTATGGTGGGAGACGTATCTTGTTTTGTGTGTGTGCACATACACAAAGACAAATATCCCCCGTATAGCCAGTACAGACTGTTGGGGCAAGTGCTGTTTGCGAGCACCTATGAAGGCCGGCACGGCACACGAGGGGGTGGGTGGCCAACACCAGTGGCGATGTTTACACACTGCACCAGGTGCTCATTTAAGGCCGAGTCGACCTAGGGGAGGCCCAGGATTGGTTCAAATAATCGTCACTGGTGTTGACCGCAAGCGGGGAATTGAACTCGGGTCGCCAGGTTCGTAGCGCAGCGTAGCGCTAACAGCTGCGCCACCGCTCCCCACCCACTACACTATACACTACTATACACTACTATACACTACACTATACACTACACTATACACTAGTGCTGTACTAGTATACTATACTATACACTACACTATACACTACTATACACTACACTATACACTAGTGCTGTACTAGCATACTATACTATACACTACACACTACACTATACACTACACTACTATACACTACACTATACACTAGTGCTGTACTAGTATACTACACTATACACTACACTATACACTACTATACACTACACTACACTATACACTACACTATACACTAGTGCTGTACTAGTATACTACACTATACACTACACTATACACTACACTATACACTACACTATACACTACACTATTTCAAACACATGTGCACATACAAATTGTATGGACATGTATTTGTGTGTGGGTGTGCGTGTCTAATTTAGTCTGCGAGTACGTATTTTGTATCTTGTTTTTACGCATCCGTGTAATCTCTGCGTGTCTGCACGTAATCTGCATGGTGTGTGTGTGGTCTTTGTGGCTGTGCGTGGCCGCGTTTAGTCTGCATGTGTGCGTCTCTCGTCTGTGTCCGGACGCATTAGTAAGTCACATACGCGAGTCACCTCTGGCAATCACTTGCCTGCTCACTGCAGTGTGTGTGTGCGTGTGGGCCAACAGCGATTGTAGGGAGGGGGGAGGAGGTTAGGCCTAACTTCACAGGCTATTTCGTGTTTATCACAATGGGAATTTAAAAAAATTAACCCGTAAAAACTAAGTTTTTCACTATAAATCCTTTATATGCGTGTTCAATGCGCCACAACCCAGCCCACATTGGTCTTTGAAACGGGCGGCTAGCGTCCTCTCGTCCTCTGGCTTGAGATGGCTGCCACCTATGGGTCAGATGATTGCCTGCCACCATTAAGCAATTGGTAATTTAATATTTAAAAAAATTACCTAAAAAGTGTAAAATTTTGCAAAAATTTTTTCACGAAAATAAATTGTCACGCACAACGAGTCTGTGTGCAAAATGTCAGCTCGATTAGATCACGGGAAGTGGGTTAAAAAACGACCGAAAGATTTGCACGGTCGTAAGCGCGCAAGCAAGTGAACTTAATATAAAGGATTTTAAAAAACCTTAGCTTTTTTTTCAGGTACTCTCATTTCCTGGCACACGCAAAATCATTATTAAAACGGATTTGGTAAATTTAACACAAACGAAACAGCATTTCCCCACACAAATCCGGCTTGTCGCCTGATGAAGCCAGTTGCAACTACTGGAGAAACGTCGTACTCCGATTGTAAATGTTGTGGCTTGGCTCTCCAACACACCGGTTAGTGCTGAACTAGTACACTATACACTACACTACTATACACGACACTACACTATACACTACACTATACACTAGTGCTGTACTAGTATACTACACTATACACTATACTACTATACACTATACTATACACTACACTATACACTAGTGCTGTACAAGTATACTACACTATACACTACACTACTATACACTATACTATACACTACACTATACACTACACTACTATACACTATACTATACACTACACTACACACTATACACTACACTATACACTAGTGCTGTACTATTATACTACACTACACTATACACTACTACACACTACACTACTATATACTACACTATACACTACACTATACACTACTATACACTACACTATACACTACTATATACACTACACACTACACTATACACTACTCTATACACTAGCACTATACTATTATACTACACTACACACTACACTACTATACACTACACTACTATACACTACACTATACACTACACTATACACTACACTACACACTACTACACACTACACTATACATTACACTACTATACACTACACTATACACTACTACACACTGCACTACACACTACACTATACACTACACTACACACTACTATACACTACACTATACACTACTACACACTGCACTACACACTACACTACACACTACACTTAAATCAGTGAAACCTGAACCAGCCCCCCCCCCGACTAAGTGGTCCCCAACACGCGGCGGCGGCGGCGAGCGGCGTGGTCACGTGGGGACCAACAGCCGCGCACTGAACCCACCACGCCCAGTCGCTCTCCTCGACGAGCCCGCGGCGGGAGGGCGCCTGCGGCCTACTGCGCTGGCCGCCTCGAGGCGCGCCTCTCCCGGCAGCCCCGCTAGGCGAGCCCGAGGCTTCGGCCCAAGAGCAGGCCGACATCGCCGGGGGAGTCTGTGAGAGAGGCACGCGAGACGCTGGTGATGACGACGACAACAGTGACACGTTGTTTGTTGTTGTCATTCAAACGTCGTGAAGGAGGAAATAGAGAAACGTCGACACCACGGGGCCCTGGCCCGGATCTCCCCCACACACACACAGTGCGCTAACCACTGCACCACCACTCACTCACACACGGTGCGCTAACCACTGCACCACCACTCATTCACACACAGTGCGCTAACCACTGGACCACCACTCCCCACTCACACCACGCGACAGCCGAAGTCACGTGCAGAGAAAATCGATTCAAGGTCAAATAATAAACTCGGATCGATTCCTATTGGGATAACAAGTGAATCGATTGTGGTCAAAAATGGAGCCGATGGAATCGATCCCTAGTGGGACTGCATTGGAATTGACAGTGGTGGTGAGTGCAAGATGGAATCGAATACATTTTCGATTACGTGGGAATCGATTATGGTGATTTGTTCTAATGAAATGGATTCACATTAGGATAACGTAGGAATCGATGTAGCTAGTGATTAGAGCGGATAGAATCGATTCCTATTGGGATACCATGCGAATCGATTGTGATAGAAACGGTGAGCGGTTTGAATCGATTCCTATTGAGATAACATTGTAGTCTATGGGTCTCTGTGTTGTGAGTCTGTCTATGGATCAACCTTCATCATCACCACCCAATATCACCCCCCCACTACCCCCCCCCCCACGCACCCATTTTATTATTTTATTATTTACCTTCTACGTGACTTTACCGAAAGAACCAAGAAGAAGAAAATAAATCTATATATATAAAATCGCAAATCTGTCTGTCTGTGTGTGTGTCTGTGTGTGTGTCTGTGTGTGTCTGTGTGTGTGTCTGTGTGTGTGTCGCCGGACCATACGCAGTTTCATTGGCCGAAATGTGAGGGATTTGCGAGACGCGATTGGTCCGTTTGGTTTTCCACGACGGTTGCCCCTGGCAACGGGTAGCGACGCATTCGCCGCGGGGTGGACGCCATTTTTAATTCCCGTTAAAAATATGCGCATTAACACGCGACTCTGAGGTAAATTCATCAAAGTTTCACGTCCTCTTCACTCCCCCCTCACCCCAATGTGTGCAATTACTATTATAGGGTCGGTAGATAATAAAATTATAGCGATTAGACAGTATTATTGTAGCGCGGGGGGGGGTAGCAGCCCATCTGTGTATATATGTAAGGTTATTAAGAAATATATTTTTCACCCGGGCAACGCCGGGTACTTATGCTAGTAAAATATAATAAAATACAAAAAAATAAATTAACAAATAAATAAATAATACCCCCGTTGACAGGAAGAGGGAAAAAAATCCCCTCCCCCACAATTTGGCGCCCTTTGCACGACGCGACTCGGTGAGCAGCTCAGTTCAAACGGCGTGAACACGCGGGGCGCATCGTGGGTGATCACCACCAACAACAACATCAACAACAACATCATCAACAACATTAACTACATCATCAACAACATCATCATCAACAACATTATCATCATCAACATTATCATCATCAACAACATCATCATCAACATCATCATCATCAACAACATCATCACCATCAACATCATCAACATCACCATCACCACCATCATCACCACCATCATCACCACCATCATCACCACCAACAACAACATCATCAACATCATCAACAACATCAACAACATTAACGACATCATCAACAACATCAACAACACCACCATCACCACCACCATCATCATCACCATCATCACCATCATCACCACCACCACCACCACCATCATCACCATCATCACCACCATCACCACCATCATCACCATCATCACCACCATCACCACCATCATCACCACCATCACCACCATCATCACCATCATCACCACCATCACCACCATCATCACCACCATCACCACCATCATCACCATCATCACCACCATCACCACCACCATCACCACCACCATCACCACCACCACCATCACCACCATCACCACCACCACCATCACCACCATCACCACCATCACCACCATCACCACCACCATCACCACCATCATCACCACCATCACCACCATCACACCACCATCACCACCATCACCACCATCATCACCACCATCACCACCATCACCACCATCATCACCATCATCACCACCATCACCACCACCATCACCACCACCATCACCACCACCACCATCACCACCATCACCACCACCACCATCACCACCATCACCACCATCACCACCATCACCACCACCATCACCACCATCATCACCACCATCACCACCATCACCACCACCATCACCACCATCACCACCATCATCACCACCATCACCACCATCACCACCATCATCACCACCATCACCACCATCATCACCACCATCACCACCATCACCACCACCATCACCACCATCACCACCATCACCACCACCATCACCACCATCACCACCATCACCACCATCACCACCACCATCATCACCATCATCACCACCATCACCACCATCATCACCACCATCACCACCATCATCACCATCATCACCACCACCATCATCATCACCATCATCACCACCATCACCACCATCACCACCACCATCACCACCACCATCACCACCACCATCACCACCATCACCACCACCATCACCACCACTCGCCTTCTCTCTGTGTCTCTCTCGCTCCGCACCTCAATCCGCTCCCTCCACTCGCCCTCACACCAACAAACTCCCCCCCCCCCCCCCACACGTAGCCACGTGACTGCCCCTCCCCCCATCACGTGACTGGCCCTCCCCCCCATCACCTGACCCCCCCATCTACCCCCCCCCCCATCCCTCCACTACCCCCCTCCCCCCCCACAGGCTGAGAGTGACGCGTTACAGGAATAGCGAGTCTGTAGATTGATAACGTTTCGTTTTAAAATAAACTGTGTAACAGAATGAGCATGAAAAGTACAAATATCGCCAAACGGACGATACGATTCGCTTGGGCCCCGTTCCGTACGACATTGTGACATCATCGCGGCGATCATCATCATCATCTGTGACGACTTTGCATCAAAGTAAGAACCCGCATCTTAGAGACAGGCTCGATATAAATATTTTTTATAAATATTTTTTTTTGTTCAATAAGCGAGCGCTCTACCATCCGAGCTGATTACTGCAGGAATTAAAGAGTTTAATAAATTTTTTATCATCAAATCTATTTTTTTTCAACGTGATTTTACCGAAATCTCGCTCCACTCCTCGTGTTTGGGGCAGCAGCTGAGATGGTGGCGCTGCTCGTTCAGCGCGCGGGAGGTCGCGGGTTCGATCCCCGCATCCTCCACGCAAACAATAGTTTTCAAAAAGGAAACTCCGTTTTTACATTCACGAGCAGAGACCCCGTTGCGCTGAAGGTGATGAACGTGTTTCAAAGCGACAACAACAACAACCCGCCAAGAGGCTTCCTCGGGGTGCAGCTCTCAGCTGGCGCCTCTCGCGTTCTCACGAGCGCCGCCTGCCGCCCAGAGGCGGGAGTCTTCAGCGCAGCGAGCAACTCGCGCCGCACTTTTACATCAACTAAGATGCGGGTTTAGTAAACTGCAAATCCGCATCAAAAATCGAGGGCGACGAGGCGTCAAGCTGGTTCACCAATGTGAACATGTCACCAACAATAACGCTGGCGCGTTACATTTAAAATTTGATTTAAAAAAAAGATTCCTCGTGGAGGATGCGGGAATCGAACTTAACATCGAAGAGTTTAGTGCGTTTAGTGGCGTGCTCACGCTACCAACGACACTAAACTCTTGGTAGCATCGTGAGAGTCCTAGTGTAAGTTACTAGTGTGCCAGTTGTGTGTGTTAGCGAGCTCTGTGTTCATTGTATTACGTTTTATTTTTATTATTAAACATAATAAAATAATTAAAATGTATAAAAAATTAATATTTAATTATAAAATAACTAATTATTTTTTTAAAAATAATAATTTTATTATGTTTTATTTTGATTTATTTTGTTTTATTTTGTATTATTCCATTCTACGTAATAAAAATAAAACATAATAAAATAATTATTTTATTATGTTTTAATGTTATTATAAAACATAATAAAGAATTAATTTATTACGTATAATACAATAATTATTATAATAAAATATTTTTTTTATTATATTTTATTTTTATTATAATAAAAATAGTAAATTAATTATTTTGTTATGTTTTCTTTTGATTATTTTATTATTTCCATTCTACGTAATAAAAATAAACATAATAAAATAATTATTTTAGTACGTATAATAAAAAAAATACTTTATTATGCTTTATTTTGATTTTTTTTTTATTATTTCCATTCTACGTAATAAAAATGAAATATAATAAAATCATTTTGCTAGTATGTATAATAAAATTATTATTTTATAATGTTTTATTTAGATTTTTTTTATTATTTCCAACCTACGTAATAAAACATAATAAAATAATTATTTTATTATGTTAAATAATTATTTTATTATGTTTTATTATGATTTTTTTATTATTTCCATTCTACGTAATAAAAATAAAACATAATAAATAATTATTTTTGTATGTATATTTTTGGAATGTTTATTTCTCGTCACATCTCTTTCGCCTTAACTGGGGCTTCAAAACAGCAAAATCGAGGGCGACGAGAGGTCAAGCTGGTTCACCAATGTGAACATGTCACCAACAATAACGCTGGCGCGTTACATTTAAAATTTTATTTAAGAAAAATATTCCTCGTGGAGGATGCGGGAATCGAACTTAACATCGAGAGTTCAGTGCGTTTAGTGGCGTGCTCACGCTACCAACGACACTAAACTCTTGGTAGCATCTCGAGGGTCCTAGTGTAGTTACTAGTGTGCCAGTTGTGTGTGTTAGCGAGCTCTGTGTTCATTTTATTACGTTTTATTTTTATTATAAAACGTAATAAAATAATTATTTTATTATGTATAATAAATAATTATTTACTATGTTTATTTTGATTTATTTAGTTTTATTTTGATTTTTGTATTATTTCCATTCTACGTAATAAAATAAAACATAATAAATAATTATTTTATTATGTTATAATTTTATTATAAAACATAATAAAAGAATTAATTTATTACGTATACTAAAATAATATTATAATAAATATTTTGTTATATCTTTTTATTTTTATAATAAAATAGTAAATTAATAATTTTGTTATGTTTTCTTTGATATTTTTTTTATTTCCATTCTACGTAATAAAAATAAAACATAATAAAATAATATTTCTAGTACGTATACTAAAACAAAATACTTATTTGCTTATTGATTTTTTTTATTCTTTCCATTCTACGTAATAAAAATGAAACGTAATAAAATAATTATGTTAGTATGTATAATAAAATTATTATTTATTATGTTTTATTTAGATTTTTGTATTATTTCCATTCTACGTAATAAAAATAAAGCAATAAAATAATTATTTTAGTATGTATAATAAAATAATTATTTTATTGTTTTATTTTGATTTTTTTATTATTTCCAATCTACGTAATAAAACATAAAAAATTATTTTAGTATGCATAATAAAAGATTTATTTTATTATATTTAATTTTGATTATTTTAT